>NC_062536.1:13973040-14273040 GCF_022655615.1 Tachysurus fulvidraco
ACTGTCTTTTGTTGCTTATAATAAATTGGAATGTTTGATAACACATAAGCAGTCTTTAATAATGCTCTCAATTACATGTAGATGCATATTTTATGCATTAGTGAGTGTGGTGGTGCCTGTGGGGTGTCGCTCTAGGATGGGTGCGTATGAGGCTGGGAGGGGTTCAAGTTCAAACTTTATTTCATTTCCCGAAGGCAATTTTTGTTGTAGCACACAGGCATATCACAAAAACAAACAGAACATAAAAAAGCAACACATTCACAAAAAATAAAAATAACTTTACCTCGCATTTAAAAGGGGGGATTTTTTATTTCCTTTCCAGATATAATCTAATGGAGACAGTGTATGACACACATCAACACTATACTACAACCACTATTATTTTAATTTATTTCAAATTATTGTTAATAAAGAATAATCAGTGTTTTAAATCACTTCAATTAGTTTTTCTTCTTCTTTGATTTTATACACTGTTTTCTTGTTTCTTTGTTAATTGTGATAATTAGGGGTCTCCTTTACTGTCTTTTTTTATTGTATTTCCTTATTTTGTCCTGAACATTGCCAGACATTAACAAAGTTATATGTGTGTGTAGGTAAGGGCTTTGCCTTCCAGAGGAAGCAAAAAGTACAACAAGAATACAAGAAACTTCTGAGGAAGGAGAAATGGAGAATGAAGGAATCCAAGCCGAATCTAGAAGACGAATACCCCGAGCATCTGAAGCACCTGTACATGGCCGAACAGCAGAAACTGAACGAAGAAGAGCAACTGAACAAGGATCGCAGGAGGAAAGGAAGAATTGGTACTATAGGAGAAGGAGAAGAAGATGATTCTGCTTTTTCTAGCTCTGTCGCAAGGACATCTGAAACAGGAAGTGCTGAGAAATCTGCTGTCTCACTTAATAAAGGACCACAGACCTCACGGTTTGAGAGGTTTGTAATTTCCTGCAATTCATGCAGGTTCACCTGAACCCGTGACCCTATACACTGTGCACAAATAATCCAGACGCTTGGGATTTAGCTGAAGTATTTACATTTATTGTTGATTTTATAATATTTATATACTATATTTATTACACCTGAATGTTTTTGCTGAAAGACTAGACATAACAGTCAGCAGAAAGTGAGGAAGATGCACTTGTGTACTTCTGGTAGTTGTGTGCACTGTTTATCAAAAAGTTGGGCTAACGTTAAGAGTTGATACTTAAAATCACTTAAAAAGCTTTGTTTTTTCATCCTTTTAAGCGTCTGGGCTGTACTTTAGTGAATGTTAATAAATGTAGGCTCAATAACATTATTTCAGGGATAGTTATAGAGATTGCGTAGTTATAGAAGAAAGAGAAATCGGTGCTCAAATGCACCTGCACTTGCATCAAACCTGATGTATCAACCTACGTTATATATAATGTATAGTGTCATTTACTTGTAGCAGCGCAGATGCTTTAATGCCAGTGTCTGTGTTGTCTTGTTGCATCAGCAGTTCTGTTCAGGACCAATTCACCAAAAAGAAATGGAAGAAAATGTCTTCCAACCAGAAGATGATGGAGGAGTATAAAAGGAAGAAAGAGGAGCGAGAACGAAAAAGAGAGGTGAGGAAGCATGGTACATTTGTTCGGTTAAACCATGCAAAATAATTAGATTTTACTGGAACATAGTCTTCACACCCCAGTTAAAATGGCAAATAATTACTTTTTTTTTTTTTGAAGCAAGTCAGATCATTTTCCATATTTTATCTGCAATTGCAGTGTGTGCAAATAAATCATACATTTATTTTATGAGAAAAATAAAAAATGAACAATAATTTAATTGCTTACATTTGCACACCCATAAATTGCAAAGTAAGTAAAACGAACTTCTTTGCTGAAGCACTGTTTGATTTAATTACACCACTCTATCTTTATGGGTAAGAGTCTCAGAAAGAGAATCAGAGTGACGCGTCTTAACTTGGTAATATTTTCCCAAATCTTTCTTGCTGAAACTTGCTAAATCCATCAAACTTTGCAGGCATCTCCTGTGTACAGCCCTCTTCATGTAACCCCAAAGATTGATTTGTTGCCCAAAAGCACTAATTTGAATGTATGCTTGAAGTTGTGAAATTCCTATGCAGCTTATTTACCTAAAGGTTTTGCACTAAAATCAACTGGAATGTAATTATTCATGTTTCCCTCCATTTTGAAAAAAGCCCCAGTTCTGGCTGGTGTGGTGATGTCACCACCGTGCTGCATTGTGGCTTTGGCATTAATTGGGTCATGTGATTTTTTTTTTCTTGCATTAAACATACCTTTTTAAAATAGCTACGAATTATTCATTTGGAATTGGTCTCATCAGACAATAGCACATTCTTACCACATGATCTAGGGTGACAGTCGTTTCTATTGAGAAACGGCACATGTCTGTCCACCGTACCCAGACATATAGAAATATGGGAGATTGTTGTCACCTGTAGAGATTAATGAGTCCTTGTCGGATTGTCCTGCAGCTCTTTTCATGATGCTGTAGATCTGCAGTGTCTTCTAAGTTTTTCGCTTTTCCCTTTATAAATTTTGGAGGGACGTCCCGTTCTTGGTGATGTCACTGTGGTGCTCCGTTTTATCTAATTATTATGTCAGTTTATACTAACTTTGTTCTTTTTATTATCTAGATTTCTGACAGTTTTATTTTTATCAAGGGTTTAAAAAGATTTCACATGATTTCTCAGTTTTGTTTTTACATCACACATACCTGCCATTTTAACAGGGGTGCGTATAATTTTTACAACCATTGTAAACGTCTGTGTCCTGTTTTAGGAATACTTGAAAGACAAAGCACAGAGAGAAGAGGCTCTGAAGAAGTACAAGGAAAAGAAAATGGCTACATATCAGTTGCTGAAGAAGAAAACCAAAAAGGGTCAACCGAACCTGAATCTGCAGATGGAGCTGCTGCTTCAGAAAATCCAGGCTCAGCGAAAATAACCAGAATGCCTGCAACATGCTGTTTGAAGGCCTAAAGTGTCATTTATAAATCTTGCAGATAGTGAAAGAGAACTGGAAATGTATGCACATTACACAGAGACTAAAACAGAGTAATTTGTACTTTTACATCACTCTGTGTGAGATGGTTATGAGTGAGAAGATATTGCTGTCCTGTGTGCTTATAACCCAGTTATAATGCAGTAGGGTTAAAATGTGGATTTGTATGATTCTTAGTGTATTGTCATTTTATGATCTCAGATTTAATGAGACCAAACTCTAACGTAAACAGAGACCATTTGTGCCCTGTTTATCTTATTGGTAATAAAGCTACGTCTCAAACACTCGGTTTTCCCCCTAGTTCTATTGAAGTCTAAAATGTAAGGCAGATATGTGACTGTGTTGTATATGATGTTGTTGTGAATAACAGCTGGTAAATTATTTATTGTTAGAAAGAAAGGGTTTCTTATCTAATACTAACAATTTTAGAAAAAAAATGAAACTATGTGTATAAAACAATACAGCAGTAGAAGAAAGCATTTTGAAAGTTTGTGGTTATGCTTATTAGCCTGTTTGACTCAGTATAGCAAATAGGTCTAATATTAAATACAAATATTATTGTAAATGTTTCATATTAATGAAGTAAATCTGTAATGAGAGGTCTAGGAGTCTTAGGAGTTTCAGAAAACAAAAGTTTAAACACCCCTTTTACAGAAAATTGCTATATTTGCGTTATAGACAATTCTCAGTTTATGACTTGGCCGTATTAATAAGTCTGATATCGCTACATAGATTAGCGTGAGAATTGCAGGTTATTAAGGGAACCGGCTATGTTCTAAAATGAATAGTGGACAAGCCAAAAGGTTAGAGATAGTAGCATGGTTTTTCTGATGTACTAGTTTAGTGCAGGAGTTTTATATATAGGACTTTATCATGACTCAGGGGGGAAAAAACTGAGGCAGTGGGTTTTCGTCACTATGGCAACCGCGATGCACCGACCGCGGCCGCAACTGTTGCGTGCTCATGCTCAATTGTAACGGCTGTAGTGACGGTAAACTGGAAGCTAAATGCTAACTAATAAAACTATGCAGAAATTAAAATATCTAGTTTTTTTAAGTTGTGTTCTGTTTCTTTTTTTTTCATTCTGTAGACAATAAGTATGAGTTTTTGTTGTTGTTTTGCTTATTTATTTATTATTTATCTTCACTTGTGGCAAGGTTTAACTTGTGACACTGAAGTGAAACTGTTGTAGAAATATATTTTCTAGTTTTATAATTAGATTTGGGTGCAAAATTGAAATTTTGTTAGAAATACAAAACGTTTAGAATGTTATGTTTCACTTAACTTTCTAACAAACCACACTTTCCTTAGTGAGATGCTTTAAAATGAAAAGCAACACAAACCTTTAGCTGCATCTGTTCACTCTATGAAAAATATAACAACCTTTAGCCTACACTTTAACTGAATCCACTCTGTTGCCTTTCTCAGACTTTCAGCCTTCGTCAGATATTACAGGAAATTTTTAAGACCTTCAGACCACACAAACCTCTTCCTGTTGCCCCCCTCTATGATGAGGTGCAGTTTTTACACACAGATAGGTGTCCATTTTTCCATATCAGCTGTGTGGCTTGTTTAAAGAAGCCTGAAACTAATGTATCACATATCTGCAGTTGTACTCTGGAAATTCACTACATAATTTGTAGTGCTGAATTTACTAAGAAATTGGTTAAGGGGAACCACAACACACACACACACACACACACACACACACACACACACACACACACACACACACACACACACACACACACATTTCACAACATGATGACGTAAAACCTACAGGACTGAAAGCAATACTTCTTTCATTTTTCTCTACAGCTGAACAGAGTAATGAAGCAAAATGAGAAATCGGATGTTCTTTGCTGAGGATATCATCAACTTTCTACTATGACATCACACGTTAAGAGATGTGGATTAGGAAGTGGGAAGTATGTCTGAATTCCTAAATCAGCAGACTATGAAATTGGTCTACAGAAGCTCAGATAATAAAGAAAGACAGCCAGAGCCTGATATGATGAAGAGTCTTGAAAGAAGGGGATCAGGACTGCTACCTGCTTCACAGCTGGAGAAAATCGATGAATTCTTCCATATCTGTGACAGTGAGGGCAAGGGTTACATTACACCCACTGATATGAAGGTAAAGAGCTGGAAATTTTTTTGATTTGTGTTTGGAAGAAAATATGTATGACTTCGCATACTTGACTTACTTGCTAATTAATTTTCTGTTTAAAATAATAGTCTGTAGAACTACAAGCTTTGTTATATTTATACTTAAGTACCATTAAATTAAGTATCTACCAACAAACCCATTAAATTATTTTCATCCTTCCTTTTTTTATGTGAAGTTAACAATTCTGTGCTGCTTGTGTGTATTTATACACATGTTTACAGTGCATATTTTTGAAGCGTGTAATGTTTTTGTCATGTCCTGCCTTTCAGAGGTTGAACACAGAATTACCTCTCTCTGTAGATGAACTGGAGAATGTCTTTGACTCATTAGACTTCGACAGAAATGGCTACCTTACTCTAGAAGAGTTCTCCTCTGGATTCAGTGAGTGAAAAAAACCCATAAAATTATTCTACAGTAAGGAAGATACTCAAATTGTGCTGCACTGTAGTAAAACTACTGATAGACATACAAAACAATGTATGTTTTTATTCTCTTAAATGTCTTCTGTGGATCTAAAATGTATTCATTCTGTGTATAAATTAAGGATTTTTAAAAAAATTTTTTTTTACTGTGCCTATGTATCATTTATATGAATGTTGTGTATCCAAGGTAAATTTCTGCAGGGACGTAGAATGAGCCAGGTGGAGGATCAGCTCAGGGGTCTCTCACAGGATTGTTCAGATGCTCTATATCAGAATGATCCACAGGATTACGAGGAAGAAAGCCACTTCAGTATGCTGATGGAAAGCCTAGGCGCTAGCAATATCTTTGAAGAGTCAGTGTCTTAAGATGTATTATTATAGTTTTGTTACTAGAAGAATGATGCACTTTACTGATTGTAGACTATTTTCTCTCTCTCTCTCTCTCTCTCTCTCTCTCTCTCTCTCTCTCTCTCTCTCTCTCTCTCTCTCTCTCTCTCTCTCTCTCTCTCACTCACACACACTTTATCTGTCTAGTCCCAATATAGTGCGCACCCTGTGGATTCAGTTAAGAAAAGACGAGCCTCATCTTCTGTACAGCTTTGAAGATTTTCTGGCACGAGTCACATCCCAGATCAGAGTGGCCCAACAAGAGAAGAGTGAGATGGAAAGTGCCTTGAGAAAGTAGGATGCCAGAGAAAAGTATTAATGTGTACTCAAACCACTAACACTGTGAGGATACAATCATAACCCCATTGAACAAGCTGTCCAACAAGTGGGTTAAAGCCACATTGTCACAGGAGTTCTAACACAGGAGTTGCAATAAATGGTACTTGGTTAAAAAATGTCCTTTAGATCAGCTTCACATCTCTTGTGACACTTACTATCCACAAAAAGGAAATTAAACTGGAAAAGACATTGCTGCAAAATTTTTCCAAACCTCCGCTTTAGAGAATTCACCTTTCTGATTTTTCTGTGAAATTCAAGTCTGAGCTGTCTAGATACAGTTAATGCTGAGCATTTGCTTTAATCGTCTAAGAACGGTAGATAGCTTGTCCTGCTATGTGCTACATTGCTCTCTCTTCAAAATATGTATCATGCTGTATATAAGTTGCTGTTTTTGTTTTGTTTTTTGTTTTTTTGAGGGATGCATAAAGTATTATTATTATTATGTATAAAGTCAACAGTCTGGTAGGTTGTGTTATAGTCTGTCGTATTGACTTTCGCAGAAGTGTAAAAATCGCGGGTGTTTTTTCATTCAGGTCTGATAGTGATCTTATATTGACATGCTGACATAAGTGTTTTAGTGCATTTGGTTCTGTAAGTAGTTTGTTTGCAACTTAATCACTAGTTTCAAGGATGTAATGACAACATTTAACAACTGTTATTAACATTTAAGGTGAATACAGATGGGCAAATATGTACTGTATGTTTACGTTTTAACAGGAAAGCTGTGACACACAATGGTGAAATCCAGCAGTTATATGAGGAAATGGAGCAACAGATAAAAAATGAGAACGCTCGAATGAGTCACAAGGTGAAATTTCTCTTTGCACGTGAAATCTGAATGCCTGCAAATGCCTTATATTATTGTGCTGTACAATTGCCATGGCTAAAGATGTTATGTAATTTTTTTAACTGGTCACCCTAACTTTCTGCAGGACCTCAGAAGTCAGGATCTGCAGCAGCAGTTAAGCAGCAAAGAGCAAGAACTTGAGTGGCTCTTCCTCAAACAGAAAGGAGTGAGTGCAACTCAGGCAGATGTAGATATAACATGTCTAACGGATGTTGTAACTCATATTTTGCAATCTATTGTAATCTAAGCTACACCACTTCACCACTACTGTGAAGACTGATGAATCTTAAAGGAATAGCATTTTAAAACCTACCCTCTGACTGCGGGCAGTTATGATGAACAAGAACGTTAACATTGTAATTAAAAAAAAGAAAAGAAGTGAGAGAGTTTTAGCAAAGCATTATTAAAAATAACATGCTGTATCTAATATGTTTTCTCCAGTTGGAGCAACAGTGTCAAGAGCTGCACATTGAGCACAAGGAAAGTCAGTTGGAAAACATAAAACTGAAAATGGCCAATCAGGAGCTCTCATGCGAGCTTCAAAACACCATTCATGAGCTTTCATTGGCTCAGGAGCAATTGGACAAGCTGCAGGAGCAAGCCCTGAGACATCAGCAGGAAAAGGACATGTAAGCAAATTCGCATACCCATAATAACAGTGCATTTACATTAGCATTCATTTACACACTTTTACTAATGGACTGGTCACGGTTAAGATGGTTTATACTAGCCTCCTAGTTTGTGTACATTATGGGCCAACTAAATTTGTTAGAAAATATTATAGGTGGATATCAAGAAAAATGCTTAAAGCGGGATTTAAAAAACAGTCCCGCATACATTATGAAGTTGGGTGATGTAGGTGAAGATAAGTGAGTCTCAGAGTCAGAACTCACACATCCTGTTTTCCTGTATTTTTGGGGTAAAAGCAAAACAAAACAAAAAAATCTTAAAAAAAAAACCTTCATCAATACACAATGGGAGATACACTAGATACACAGTCTAAGGGAGTTTTTCCTTGCCACAGTCGCCTAAGTCACCTCAGGCACATTTAAATATAAGTCTAATATTAAACTTTTTTGTATTGTGTTTCTTATGTTCTGTGAAGGACAATGTCCATTGTTAAAATTGCCATACAAGTGAATTTGAAATGAATTGAATTTTAGTTTAGGCCACATGCAGACACACAGCTTTTTCAAGCACTAAATACAGGTACATGTACATTTCCTTAACCTTCTTATTGATCAGATGCACTACACACACTCAAAACTAAATGTCTCTCACATAGGGAGGTATACAAAATCATAGAGAGACTTCAGAGAGAGAAACAAAACCTAGTTCTTCAACTAGACCTGCTCAGGTAAGTCTTGTACACATACAGATGAAAAGAACTAAATATCTATTTATCTCTCTTACAGTAAGTTATCTCTTTCAGAGAAATGAATATACATTTAAGAGACGATCAAGACTCTTTGGTAAGTGTTCACTGTTAATCTATTTGTACTGTACTTGCTTTAAATGTTCCCACACAAACACATGTTGTTTCTGCTTGTAGAAACGCAACCAGAAGAAATCCACCCTGGAACTTGGACCAATCTCAACCTCAAATGCTCATTCTGACAGAAAACAGTCTGCAGAAAGGTGAGAGATATTTGTGATTACTATTTGTTTTCCTGAATAAATGGAATAGATTTTTCATCATTTTTTTCATTGCCTGGAACAGCCCCTTCAGTTAAAAAGCACATTCACAGACACTTTATCTCTCATTTTACATAAGCGTGGCTGGTACAAAAGTGACTCAGCACCCTAACAGGAAGACCTCGTCTCATAACTCTAGCCCACACTCTACCTCCAGAGATGATGGGATGATGATAATGGCAAAGCATACTGCGTGTTCTGGTGGAAATTCAGTAACTGAGAACCCAGACCCAGTGGATTCTCTACGACACCATAGGCTTATCTCCATCGAGGAGGACCACCTCCCACACCTGCTAAAAGGAGAACTTTGTCCTCACTTTCACCAGATGAATGAGGACGAAGAAGGGGCACAGATTGATCTGCAGATGAGCCCCATGTTTCCGTCAAACATGTCCTTGGCCTCTTTGACCAGGGGTCAGCCAGTAGGCAAGGAAGCTTTGCAGAAGGTAAAGGATGGATCTTGTCAAATACATAAAATATGTAAAAATGACAGTCTATTTATTAACTACACAAGCATTTTAGCATCTACATTTAGTTTTCTGGCAGTTGTTTCTTCTTTGAAAAGTTCTGGGTATGTTTATCTTGAAGATTAAAGTCTAATTATGATTTGTTTGCTTAAAGAATACAACTAGAAATAGGTTATAACTAGAACTAGAACTAGAAATAAGAAATAAGGATCAAAGAAATTGTGATTTTTTTAAAAACATTTTAAAAATGTATACATCCTTCATCAGTATATTGGTTGTTTTTCACTTTGCTTGACAGCTTTCTGCATTACCAGCAATGCCATTTACATTAACTGCATTTACTATCAATCTAAAACTCTGTTCAGGGTTTTATTTTAATATGCACATAAAACAAACGGAATATAAGAGCTGTATCAGGAAGAGGTACAGTACAGTATTTCTTCACCCGTTGTTTAAAGCTAGCCAGTGACTCAGCTATGTGTAGACAGCAAGGGGAATTTCATTCCAAAACCTCGGTGTCCCCTGGTATACCTACCTCTTACCCTGAAGAGATTTGACTACCTAGAGATGTCAGTGGCGTTCGGGTTAGCGCTTGTTTCAATCCCTACTCAAAGAGATTTATGCAGCGTGTTACTAATTAGAGTTCCATATTAACATATTGTAAATATCACTCCCTTAAGCTACTTTAAAGATCACTTTATGTGTTATATATCCCATAGGGTCAAGTGGAGAGTTCTGTGTCCACCCCACAGCGCCTCTTTAAAATCATTCTTGCGGGTGACACAAGTGTGGGCAAAACCGCTATACTGCAACGTTTCTGTGATGGCCATTTTCGCACAGACACCACAGCCACTGTGGGTGAGTCTCAGTTTATATTGATAATCACATGAATCCCAGCCACTGTACATGCGTGATACAAGTGATGATGAACAAGAATGGTAAAATTAATAATAATTAGTTTAACTAAGTGTGTTAACACAAGATTATTTAACCTCTACTTTTTCTCAGTGACTTGCAAGCCAGTCAGTTGTATTATTTAACATGTACATATACAGAGATGAATGATGAAGGCCTTGCTTGGGCATTAGACGAATTCACATTGTTGCTGATTTTATGCCCAAAGAGGTTCTGCAAGCTTTAAGTGGTTAACCACCTCTGCCTTTTCCTGTTACACAACTCATGTTGAGAGTTTAAAAGACAAACATGTCCTGGTTGTGACTGTGTATGGCAGCTTTTATGAACTTTTTCAGATATGTCATTTAAAAATATACAGTATTTGGAATTGCATTTTTTTTTGCATAATGAAATATTTGTTGACAGGCATTAAAATGTCTTAATTTTTAGCTTAAGATTATCAGCCACCATTTCCACAAGTTTATAAATATTCGGTCACTACACGCTGCACACCGGTTTCAGTTAACATTTGAATTTCGATTAACCCATGACAATGCTGTCATAACTGTGTAAGAGAGAAAGAGAAGAAGACACAGATGTGGCCCACAAATTATGTGTTTATGTGTATCTCTGGACCCAGCATGCTGTTGTGTATATACAGTATACTGTACTAATAACCACTAAGTAACCACCAAACCAAAATCCAAGCACAATAGCTTTCAAATATGACTAATCATGGCCAGGGTTTGATTATGCAGTTTATACTAAAGTACAGTTATTTATAACTTAAATGTAGCTTTGTGTTTATGCACAATGAGTAAATAATTCTGTTTCTATGTAAGGTATTGACTTCAGTGTGCAGACTCTGAAACTGGGGGACAGTCATGTGGCTCTGCAGTTGTGGGACACTGCAGGACAAGAGAGGTGAGTTCTTTGGTTACCTTAGAATTGTTTGCTTTAATGAAATGTGTCTATAAATATTATGACCTGTTTTTAGCTACCATATATTTGATTAAACCAATGCCTCTATTTGATTACAAGAAATGGTACACTATATAGTCAAAGGTTTGTGGACACCTGACCTTCAGAGTCATATGTACTTTGTGAGCATCCCATTCCAAAATTAATTTCTCTTTGCTGTTATAAAAACCTCCACTCTTCTGGGAAGGCTTTCCAATGGATGTTATTGCATGGCTTTTGGGATTTGCTCATTCAGCCCAGAGAGCATTAGCGTGGTCAGACTCACATGGTGGGTGAGGAGGCCTGCAGTGCAGTCAGAGTTCCTCGGAAAAGCATTTATTCAAAGATCTCGCTTTGTGCATGGGGAAAGATGATTTATAATTCCATTATTTGGTGTAATCAAAAGAATATGTTTTTTTTTTTTTTTGAGTCTGGTTCCTCTATAGAGTCATTTTATGAATTTTTCCTTGCTACTGTTTTCACTGGCTTGCTTATTAGGGATCAAAATGTACATCCAGACTTCTCTATAATAGTTGGTCATTAATAATACTTAACAACACATGCTTTAAAGGATAGTAAATGGAATCAAGGTAATGAATCAGGACATTGATTGAATGAATTATCTGTAACCCGTCTGTGTGTATGAACAACAGTACAGAGGTGTAATTTGTCTTGTTTTCCTGCAGATTTAAAAGCATCACCAAGCAGTTTTTCCGCAAGGCTGATGGTGTTGTGCTGACCTATGACATCACGCTGCGTGACAGCTTTAAGTCTGTGCGGCCCTGGCTGATGAGCATACAGGAAGCAGTCGGAGGCCCAGTTCCCATCATGCTTCTGGGCAACAAATCAGACAGGGAGAGTATGAGGCAGGTGGCAACTGGGGAAGGGGAAAAGCTTGCTAAAGTAAGGCATAAAACACTTAAATCACAAACTCAAAGTAATTTTACTAGATTCATGCCCACTACAGAAATATTTGTGTCTAACATGATCATTTCTTTGTCATGTCCAACAGGAAGCATGTTTGTTATTCTACGAGTGCAGTGCTTATACAGGCTACAATGTGCAAGAGGCCATGGTTCACCTAGCCAGGTACATTTATATTACATTTACAACATTTGGCACCCTTATCCAGAGCAACTTACATTATCTCATATTTATACAACTGAGAATTGAGGGTTAATCAGGGGCCCAACAGTGGCAGCTTTGTGGACTTAGGATTGAACTCACAACCTTCTGATTGGTAGCCCAACACCTTAACCATTAGGCCACCACATGCCCAAATGAACAGCAACACACTTTCCCATGTAACACTAAATATCATAGCGCTGTTGAATTCCCTATCTGGATATAATCCAAGGCAAAACATAATCAACTTTGGGATGGTAAAAATAGCTCTGCTTCGGTTGGATTCCTTTTGCAGCACAACTCCAAGTGTTTTATTCCCTAATAATTGATCACTTTCTGTAATTTCTCTAGTCAGAATGATGTATGTAGTTCTAATGGCAAACCACAGCAAAGTGTGCGGTGTCTATAACAGGAAGACGTGGGTGCGGAAAATATAATTTATTGTGGTTTGTTTTTTGTGTTTTGAGAGAAAGTGTGAAACAGCTGATGTATTTATATCATTCGGTAGCAGTAATTCTTAAAACTGGAGGCGATCCACTTATTTGGTGTGAATGGTGTTTCGAGAGAGAAAGCAAAGATATTTTTTAATTCTGTCAAAAATGTGTTGCTCAGTTGACAAAGAATGTTTGCTTCTCTTGAGGGAATGAAAGCAATATAAACTAAACAGTATTTAAAGAATGTCTTGGAATCATGTAGTATATACAATACACTTTATACTTGTAGCACGTACAGTTGGATTTAAATAGAACTCGAGGTCGTCAAGCTTTCACCTTTTCCGAGCTGAAGATAACGGCATAGTTAGAGATTAACGTGTGCGTGATCTAAATCGTTCTGAAGACAATTAGAACCCTGTATTGTGATCGATCGATCTGTGGATCTTTCTACAAATATTTCACATTATTTTACTGTCAACTATTTTGTGTTATACTGATTACACTACATCTTGCTTATTTTGACTTTACTGTTATTCCTAAATGTATAGGCACCACAGGCGCTTTCTTTCTTTCTTTCTTTCTTTATATATATATATATATATATATATATATATATATATATATATATATATATATATATATATATATATATTTAAAGAGCTTAATCTAGCTTTTCAAATATTCATTTCATTATGTAAATATGTACATTTATATTTCTTCGAATATAATACATTGGATCCAAGAAATGGTTGTGGATTTTGTACTTTGTTTTCGGAATCCTGTTTTTGTATTGTTTATTACTAATGTGTATATCTTGTTTATTCACTGCTCTTTTTTTTTAATCAGAATACTGAAAGAGCAGGAGGACAGAGTTTGGGAGAAGACAGTGCGTCTGGGGGATCAGTCAGGGAAGAAGAAAACCTGCTGCATCTGAACACACAAACCCAGACACACACACACACGCACACAGAGGAAGATTAAATGTGTAGCATATGAGAAGAAGTGCCGGAGGTAAAGAGCTAAGCTGTAATTAGGAAACATTATCCGAAACAAATTTTTTTTTCTGCTCTGTGCTGTCATTATGTCTCATTGTTGTTGCTGGATTAATAGACTGACAAAAGTGTTAATCACTCAGGTCTGTGGACTCATGTGACAGTAAGTGATAGTACTGTACAGCTGGTTTTGTTTTAGGATTCAAATACAGTTACTGTACAAGTAGCGCAAGATCTATACACAATGCCTTGGTGAATAAGCATGCATGAAAGTAACAGACCAGCAGTCCTACTCAGATTCTCTGTATAAATTTGGAAGCAAAACATTTGAGATGTAAATGTTTAGTTATGTACTAAATTAATAATGTATATAAATATTTTTTACTATAGTCATTCTGTGTACAGATCTATAAAACAAATTTTGTTTTTATATATTATCTGTATTTACATATTAAAAACTGATGAACACATGACTTTCACATCACCTGATTTATTTACCACTTCCAGCATCCCAAATTACTAACAAATGTTCGCATAAAATAATTAATTAGGCCAAAGAAATAATTTTGATTACTTAAAAAAAATCATCATGAAGAATAAAACATGCCAATTACTATATAAATCATTCAATCAAAAAACAAAACAAAACAGAAGTAACAATTAAATATGTTTAGTAATGAGAGCCTTAAACATAATATTTTAAGTATTTGAAAACAAACAAACTCGAACGTCTCACTTTTAATAACTTACCCCATGCTTAGTTTACAGTATACTCGTTCTGTAAATCTTTTTACTGTGCTCATCTTTTTGATGCCTCATTTTTTTATTACAGTACCTTTAAGATTACTATTCAACACTGCACTGGCTGTCATGCTTTCTTATTTAAATAAATAACAACTAAAACATTCTCAAGGTCATTGACATTTACATTCAAAGTGGTGCTCTCTCACAGACTGGTAGTTTTGCAAAACTGGAGGACTGATGACACTATTGCTCTTTGTACGTGATTCACACTGGTCTCATATTCTCCTGCTGGTCTCTCTTGTTTGGTCAGAGCATATAACAGCCTCCTGCACCGTTGTCTGGTTGGTCAAGCTGTTAGGGAACATCTCCCTCAGTTGGAGTCCTACCGCATCTTGTAGTCGTGAGAAATAGCTGCATCACAAAGCTGTCCTTTGAAATCCAGCTCAAAGGTGAAGTCCAAGTCACGCTAGAAAAAAAAAAACAGACTTAAATAAGGGTCTTGAGTCTTTCTTGAGTTACAGGCTTTTCAATACCATCCAGACCATCTAGGAAAATGTTGAGAAATGAAATGCTGTTTTGTTATATGATATAAAAGCAATCTAAAAGTTATTCAAAATATTGACAATATATTTCTGCATGAATAGTTGTCACTGACTTAATACTTTTTTTAAAATCTTTTTTTATTCATGGCTTATAAATAGCACAAAACCAGCACATCTTATTTCTGTGCATTGTATTGAAAAATGGCCATGGCATATATTATCATTTATCACACTTTTAATTTGCTATTCTGATTTGATAGATTACTAAAAAAAAAATTAGCAATGATTTTGTTTTATGTGCTGCTTTGTAAATATAACATGCATTGGGCTTGAAGGGATTTTGTGAACTTGCATGAGCTGAATAACACTTTCTGAATAATGTTTCCAGAGTCACATCTCAGGCCTGCATATATATCATTCATTCATTTTCTACCGCTTATCCAAACTACTCGGGTCACGGGGAGCCTGTGCCTATCTCAGACATCATCGGGCATCAAGGCAGGATACACCCTGGATGGAGTGCCAACACATCACAGGGCACACACACTCATTCACTCACACACTCACACACTACGGACAATTTTCCAGAGATGCCAATCAACCTACCATGCATGTTTTTGGACCGGGGGAGGAAACCGGAGTACCTGGAGGAAACCCCCGAGGCACAGGGAGAACATGCAAACTCGTGTATATATATATATCGAATGCGTTAAATCTTTATGTTAAATCCTTTCTGCTTCTTGTCTTTATGATCACTAACTCACCTCATTGTTTTCATTGGGCTTGACTGCGATGCTGCCCAGGATCTCCTCCCCTCTTCTCACTGTCAGGTAATCCTCTAGGTAAAACACTGTCTGCTTCCAGTGAGTACTAGGAGCATCAGGGGCTGAGAATGTGAAAGATAAATGTGTAATATCTATGCCTGTGTTTATTCAGGACTAGAACTATTGTCTTTTGTAATATACGTATATTGGCTTTATCTGTAAGGTCTATTTTGTCAGTGTTGGTAGCTGAAGGCGAACCTGTGGAAAAGCCGGTCTTCTTGTGACACTTGGTGAACTCAATGTTGAAATAGGTGACAAGAGCATGGATGTAGTCATTTCTCTGGATCTGCAAGCAAAAGGCTGAGGTGAAGGTCAGATCCTCCAACTTTACTGTGTAGATGTCCACCTCCTGCAAAGCACACACCAGCACACAGCCACATTATAAAGCTAATTTTAGCATTCTTTTACAAAATATTTTTATGTAACAGATACTGCAAGTAATGTTGCTGTGTTTCAAATAAATTCTTCAATTCTGCTCCCAGTATATAACACTGGGAATGATGTAAAGCATATACTTGGAGTTAAGGAGTCTCCCTTAAGGTGTGAATTGTGGGCTCCCATTTAAATTGAAGCTTCTGTCTGTAGCGGTTTGTAGGTTTGTAAGTATCCCTCTAAGTATTCCTCTAACACATTGTAAATAAGTGTCTAGTACTGTTTGATTCTACCACACCATATTTTAAATCTCACTCTTGGTTGACTGTAGATATGTGCCTCAAACCCATCTCTGTAGTCACCTCTTATCGTCGCAGGCGCTCTGGTCTACAGAGCAGAGGTCACATTTCCATTAACCTCATCTACCCTCCTCTGTTACATGAGTCTCAAACAGTGGTGGTAGGTGGGCTCTGGAATTGCCAGTTTGCTGTAAGGAAAGCTGATTTTATTTCGGCTTTAGCTTCCCACTACTCCTTTGACTTTCTTGCGCTAACAGAGACCTGGATATCCCCACAGAACACTGCTACACCAGCTGCTCTATTCTCTGTCTATGCTTTCTCTCACTGAGAAATGAGAAACGGGCAGAGATGGTGGTACAGATCTACTGTTGTCAAGGAGATGGTGTTTCACATCTGTCCTCTTGTCTCATTTAACCATCTCCTCTTTTGAATTTAATGCCATTTCAGTTACCGATCAACCTTCTCATTAATGTTATCTGCCTTTCGTGGTCTCCTAGGAGACTTCCTGAAAGAAATGGACACACTGCTCAGTGCTTTCTCTTCCGACAGAACCCCTCTTACAGTGTTGGCGATTTCAACCTCCCCTCTGACAAGCATAAATCTTCTTCCCTCCTGACTCTTTTGGACTCATTCGCCCTGACACCACAACATCATCTCTTCTCTACTCAACCCCCTGACTACACCTGCTTTATCCTCCCTGATTGCAGGTCCCACCATCTCTCCGGGTAAGAGGTAAGTACACTACAAGACTCTTTTCTGTTCTGGCACCAAGGTGGTAGAATGAACTTCCCCAAGGTGTCTGGACAGTCACTGGCTATTTTCAAATGACGGTTGAAGACCTACTTATTCATGAGACACTAAACCTAGCACTTTCTTCCCTGTTTGTTGGACGTGTGTAAAAAACTTTAAACAGTGATTTAGACTCATAGTATCTTAAGTCTGCAGCCTAGTGAACCAGAGTTCATGCATTCAATGATAGAGACAAGTACTTTTGTACGTCGGGCATCTGCCAAATGCTGTAAATGTAATGTAAATGTAATGTAACTTGGAAGGAGGCTGCAAATACATAACCTTTCTTCTTAAAATAAACTGTGTCCTGTGTTTAAAAGATTAAATACTTGTAATGTAATTGAAAAACCTATGTAAAACCTATAACTATCTCTGGAGGGCAGAACTGGTTTGTTTGAATCTGCAGAACCTTAATTTATTCATTCTGATTTTGGTTCGGGGGACACGGTGGCTTCGTGGTTGGCACGTTCGCCTCACCGAACCGAGGATAATGAATTTTTTAGGGGGGATTTTTCTTATTTGGCTTGTTGCACATCTTAAATTAAAAAGACTAGATGACTTCTATTAAATCGCTGTACTGAATAGTATTTTTTTTATTCTAGCTGTAAAAATAGTTATTTTCCATATAGCTATTATTATACATTAAAATCCACTTGAAACACTGGTGCTTCTGCCCCCGCCAAAGTCTTTGGACAACCCTGCCAAGCTGTTTAGCTCCCACTATTAACATTACACAATTTTGTAAAGATTTGTCTCTAAAACATGGGTTGGTGAAGAAGGTGCAAAGCTTCCCTTGTGCCTTTAATCATTATATAAAAAGCAGATCATTAAATTCCTCCACCTTCCTGTTTGTTTGTCATTCAGTAAACCCAACAAAGAGATAACACTCCATTCTTCATTTCAGACACTTATCCTCCAGGTGTTTCATGAATACACCATCTGAAGAGGCAGTGATTCTGAGATCTCTCTCGAGTTTTCTACTTTAATGTTTTTGGCACCCTGTTTCATCTCTGCCCTTTATTCTGTTGTTGCCTCTATTCTCTGATATTTCAGCTAATGATACGATGCTGTGATGAAACCCCCTGAAAATAGCAAGATCTTCAAGAAGAAATCTAAGACTGAAAATGTGGGTTAAATACACACACACACACACACACACACACACACACACACACACACACACACACACACACACACACACACACACACACACACACACACACAATTTAGAGCTGACAGTCTTCCCTCAGGGGGGGCACGGTGGCTTAGTGGTTAGCACGTTCGCCTCACACCTCCAGGGTTGGGGGTTCGATTCCCGCCTCCGCCTTGTGTGTGTGGAGTTTGCATGTTCTCCCCGTGCCTCAGGGATTTCCTCCAGGTACTCCGATTTCCTCCCCCGGTCCAAAAACATACATGGTTGATTGGCATCTCTGGAAAATTGTCCGTAGTGTGTGAGTGTGTGAGTGAATGAGAGTGTGTGTGTGCCCTGCGATGGGTTGGCACTCCGTCCAGGGTGTATCCTGCCTCGATGCCCGATGACGCCTGAGATAGGCACAGGCTCCCCGTGACCCGAGAAGTTCGGATAAGCGGTAGAAAATGAGTGAATGAATGAGTCTTCCCTCAACCCATGTCTTTGGACTGAGGGTAGAAACCAGAGTACCCAGAGGTAAACCCATGAAGCACAGAGTTTGTATACTCCATTAACATAGGGTGGAGCCAGGAATCAGTTCACAACCCCAGAGGTACATTTTAACCACTAAGCCTGTGTGACAAGAAATGTATATTTTGGTCTTGTAGTGTGGATCCACTAATAGCCAAAGAAAAGAGAAAGCCTCTTAATAATCATCAGGTCATTATGTAATGCTCACACAACATGTTTCCTGAGGTAGCGCCTAGTCAATCTGCTCTATGAATCAGTTGCGAGCTTTCACAAAAAGATCAACCACTCATCTTCACATTCTCATATTACGTCTGCCAGCCCACACACTTGCAAACACAGAATATTTCTACCTTAATAAGACAGGAGTTGGTCACCACTTGTTTCGGGTCCACGATATCAACCAGTGGTTCCATCATTGCAACATTGCGAATGCAGGTCATGTCAAAACCATAAACATTCTCCCACCCTAGAAGTCACACAGAGAGACAAGTTATTACTGTGTAAAGAAGAATTCACTTGGTGTTGTGCTGTTCTTGGAAAATAATCAACAAAGTTTCTAAGAAAAATACTAGAGATCCCGCCCTCCATTTGTGATCGGTCTTCAATTACATGGTTCATCCACCATACGAGTCCACATGAGGTTGTTACTATAGAAACCAACCAGTACATTACACATTACTAGCTGTGATTTGACTTACACACAGGATTACAGTTAGAAATGTGCTGTCATATAAAATATATTGGAACATATAAATGTAGAAGTTTTGATTTTCCTAAGCAAAGTGTAGGTTAAAGTAAGAGTAAAATCAGCAAACATGAATGTGGTGTATAACAAGAGGCAGAGAGGAGGTGCGAGCACTGTAACATGTCAGTGTGTGAAATACGGATGCTAACGTTGAGATTCTTTGGCAGAGTCATCAGTTCTGAGCATATGCTGAAGGTATGATGATCTGATGCCATCTGTTTGACATCCACAGAGATTTAGAATATAAAATATAACAAAAAAGATGAATAGTCATTACTGCTTTTTTGTATATAAGGGACATATATATATATACATTTTCTTGAACTGCCTTGATCTTGAAGGAATTAATCAATGCATAAAATAGAAAAAAAAAATTAGGCTGTGGATGTAGTTTGACCTTGTGGTGTATTCTTTTTGCCTATGCATAGCTCTTTACCCCTAGACTCAATAGGAGCAACTGTGTAGTGTTTTTGAATTTGATGGAATGTTGAACTGGATATGTGTAAGTGATATCATGCATGTTCACATGACGTGAGAAGGGAAAATGAAACAAGAGTGTGCAGTTGATGGTTTTTGTGATGAGGCAGAGCTCATGAGACATTCTGAGAACATGAAACTGACACCATCTGTCGTGTGTACATGGAGACATGACTCTCCTCTCTCTTTCCAAACATTTGATTTGTTATGTTATGTCACTACTTGCTTAGTGAACAATCCCAGTCCAGAGCTTCTGCTGGCTGCAGATGAGTGTTAGATTTCCTCTGGACAACACTGAAGGAGGGAGAAACCTGAGTTTGACCCAAAAACCCTACGAGGTACTTTTTAGCTACTTCTCTATCTATCTTTATTTATTTAATTGTTGTGTTGGGGTGGTTGAGTGTATATACTCACAGTGGATTTTAAAGTCTTTGTATTGTCTGTCCTCTATGCCCACCACATGTAATGTTGCTCTATCCGGGAACATGAAACCTCCAGGCTTCTGAAAGAGGTCAGTATCATCTCACATATCATATCATGTCACCAAGCAATTATCATATACATTTCACACAACTGCCATGTCAAAAAAATCATCTTGGTCATTCACACTCTATATCCCTTTTTTTTTGGCACAAAGCACAGGTTTCTCTGTTATATATGCAGCAATTATGTATGCATTGATCTGACCTCTGTACTTATTCACTGTAAATAACATTGAACTGGTTTGGGAATAATATACTGTAAGAGCCTTATCACAGATACAATAGAGCCTTAATTATGTCTCAGCACATAAACACTCATTTTCTATTTCCATGAAAAAAAAGAGATTCAATTATTTGCATGTCACTTGTAATTTGATCAAAAGTCATGACTGAAAGTGCATAAGTACAGTAAGTAAATTCATCTTTAGAGTCTTGTGTTTTTAATGAGTTTTAAATGATCTTGACTGAATGTTGTCCAAATATAATTATTTAATGAACAGCGAGAAGTTTGTGACCACAGCAAAGTTGCTTAGCATTTCAGTCTCGTAATGTTACTAACTTAAAATAAATAAATAAATAAATAAATAAATAAATAAATAAATAAATAAATAAAGTTATAATCCCAAATCCCAGGAGCAGAATCAGCCTGGTGGGAGGGATGGTATACTCTCCCATGTCAATCACAGCGTCATGATGTGTGAATTTACAGGCAGATTTATGAGTTCATGTACAGTATGTGAAAGAGGGTAGATAGCTTCCAAGTGTAATACACTGCTCTGTGATGCAGCAGTGTGAAATAATGTGAGTGGCTGGTTTCACACATTTCAGAGGAAGCATGTGCTAGTCTTCATCCTCCTGGCTTGAAGCTGTTGTATGATGACTGGTTACCAAATTGGCCAAAAAGATTTTTTGTGCCCCTTGTACCTCCCATATACTGGTGTCAGTTTGTTTATGCTATTCCTACTGAGTTGTATATAGTATTTATTTAGTTTTTAATTCTGATTAAACTGATTAAAAATCAGTGGATTTATTTAACAGATTATTAGGCTTTATGTAACTATAGCTACTAACCAGCCATTTGTCCCGGGCGTAAATGACAGTCTTCAGCATAGACTCATAAAAAAGGCAGTATCCCATCCATTCAGAGACAATAATGTCCACCTGATCCACAGGCAGTTCAGTCTCCTCCACTTTCCCTTTAAAGATGGTAATAACTGCAAAACATAAATAAACACACATACACATACACATCCACATACACATCCACATACACATACACATACACATACACATACACATACACATACACATACACACATCATGTAAAGGCCCATGTACCTATACAAAGATTACTTGAACTGATTTTGCCCTAAGCAAAAGGTGAAAATTGAATGAAGAGACAAGTTACATGGAAAGATTAACCATGAAACTCAATCCCCTTTTTTGAAGTTCAAGGTGAGCTTTTTAATGGACTTCATTCTTTTTGTTTGTCCACCCTGTTTTTCTCTCTTTCTCCTTTTTTGTTCCAGCAGGCAAGCTGCCAATCTCTTGCTAATTATATGTATGTGTGTGTGTGTGTGTGTGTGTGTGTGTGTGTGTGTGTGTGTGTGTGTGTGTGTGTGTGTGTGTGTGTGTGTGTGTGTGTGTGTGTGTGTGTGTGTGTGTTTGTTTGTTTGTGTCTATGCACACTGCAGCTATTCGTCTCATGTTGACCAAGGTTTTACCCAGTACTGTATTAATCAGAACTGTAGAGAACTGACTTAAACAACATTGTCACACCACAGGATGTGAGTGGGGATGTGACTGTGTAATGAAACGCTGTTTACTAATTGCATCTGTGTCACCCTTTTCTCTCCGTGGGCATATAGCATAAACTCAGCGCCGTAAGAGAAAACAGAAACATTTCACCTAACAGATAAACAATTAGCAGTGTATTTAGAGTTCATTGTGCATAATAAAGAGTTAATACTGAAATGATTAACCTCATGACCTCACAAGAAATGATGGACTTAAGAGCCAAGTTTACCAAACAGAGAACAGAGAAGTTTTTCTAACATTATATTATGACTGTAAACTATATCTGTTTCAGCTAGAAGCTAAATTAAGAATTAAACACATTACTCTTCACCATTAAATGTATAAATATGATAAATATAATAAAAAATAATCACATGAATGATCCATGCATGTGTTTGGCATTCCGTTAGCATTGCATCATGTTTCCAATTTCTGTATGATATGTAAATAGAAAACTTGAGGGTTTGAACACCGAACAATGTCAGCAACTCTGCTCATTTTAAATGTATAGTGGAAATCTCATAGGCAAGACTTGAATATGTGAAAAAAATAGAAAAATTATTATTGGGCTTGGTTGTATACTCCAGTTATTTATGCCAATTAATGTGGGTGGAATCCATTTTACTTGAGACAAATGATACAAAAATTGGCTAATTCTGCTGCTATTATGTGTTTATTTGAATATTTCCCTTATTTAGCCTCCTACGATCTGGTGTCCACATACATGGACATCACTGCATCTAAAATGCAAGGCCAAACCAAAGCTCGGGTCTTAGGAGGTTAATGTATACATTATCCATAATTATTATCCATATATGATTGGTATATATTCTTTGCATTTCTCCATAAAATGACAAATTTCAGGAATCTTAATGAGCTACCAAAGTCTCTGCAATCATCTTGATGCTTTTTCATTTATTTATTTATTTTTAATTTGTCAAGGTAAGGCACCATTTCAGAATACGTCCCATTGTGAAAATTATGTTTTCCAACAAATATTTGATTCACAGTTCGTAAGACACAATAGTTTACACAAGCTGTGTAACTTTTACCATTGTCCAGGTGGTTAGATTTGATGATTTTCTCCGAGTATTCTGATATACTTGAGCATTCAATCTGAAAAAAGAAGTAGACAAACAACAGATTGGGTGGTGCACAATTTTTTTGGTCTATTGCTATTAACAGGAAATTCCTGACACATCCGTTTGCTGTTAATCTGAACTTATTCGTATCTGTCTTGCTGGTTTTATCACCGTTAGGTTTTAGCTCTGAAAATGTGATATATTGCCTGAATGTCTGTTCATGCGATGCCTATGTTCAAGCTTGTGTTGAACTCTGGTCACAACTTATTTTCTATAATTACTCCACAAAAGGACACTCTTTCATTCATAAATTTCTCTGCAATAGCCTGCTAAGTGGCAGCGAAAATACACTCACCGACCACTAGGTACATCTGCTTATCCATGCAATTATCCAATCATGCAAAGAAATGCATAGAATTATAAAGATGCAGGTTCAGAGTTGCATAGCAAATATCAAAGTTCTTTCAAAATAGCATTTTGTACTTGTTGAGGCAAGATGGTTTGGTTTGAATATGTCTGAAATTGCTGCTCTCCTGGAATTTTCATACCTGACAGTCTCTACAAATGTGTTTATGCTTTCCAGTTATTACCATCTTTAAAGGGAAAGTAGATGAAAGCAAAATTAGAAAGACTATGACACCTCAAATCATCACTCAGTCCAATATTACCTGCTCTTTATCCAATCATTCTCCTGTTTTTTTTTCTTCAATCCAGTCTGTTTATTATATTATATCAGATTCTTCTCATATTTGGCTGACAGGAGTGGAACCTAATGTGGCCTAATTCTGTTGTATCCCATGCTCCTTGAGGTCGGATGTATTGTGTGTTCTGAGATGCTTTTCTGCTCATCATGGTGATAATGAGTTATTATTTGAGTTACTGTACCCTTAATGTCAGC
This sequence comes from Tachysurus fulvidraco, assembly GCF_022655615.1. NCBI lineage: Eukaryota > Metazoa > Chordata > Actinopteri > Siluriformes > Bagridae > Tachysurus > Tachysurus fulvidraco. Next base: position 13,997,489 of record NC_062536.1, read on the forward strand.
TCAATCCAGTCTCCTTTTACCTCTGTCATCAAGAAGGCTGCTCATTGGATTCTTTTTTTTTGTTTTTCCACCAACCTGCATAAACTCTAGATTCTGTTTCGTGTGTACATATGTGTGTGTGTGTGTGTGTGTGTGTGTGTGTGTGTGTGTGTGTGTGTGTGTGTGTGTGTGTGTGTGTGTGTGTGTGTGTGTGTGTGTGTGTGTGTGTGTGTTTGTGTGTATGTATGAAAATCCCATGAGATCAGCAGTTTCTAAAATACTCACTACAGCCCATCTGGCAATAAAAACTTGCCACAGTCAAAGTGAATGCTGATTGATGTCAATGTAAACTAAAACTCTTGACCTCTTTTCCATGATTGCAACATTATTGCATAATTGAATAATTCCTTGCCTGTTCCTTGCCTATTTTAGGCTCTTAAACTCAGAGACCTCCATTTCTGGTCTTTGTAACTAAAGTAACTAAAAAAACCTTTTCCTTTTCCATTTAGCAATTACAGATCAGCTTGTAGTAGTTACAAAGGTAAAGAACTGAAAGAAGCTGCTTTCTGTCTCATACTTGCTCTCACACTCTCACATGCATATTCCTACAATACAGTGTGCAAGTTTTGAATAAACTCTGTTACTAAAGAAGTTATAGTTCTTCAATTCTGTGGATGTGATGAGCTCCAGGATGAAGTATTCTTACCCCATAGACGTGTTTGGCTCCTGCTTTAGCAGCGAACATAGAGAGGATTCCTGTTCCGCTGCCCACGTCTAGAACAATCTTGTCCTTAAAAATGTGTTTATTGTGGTACATGGCGTTCCTGTAGGTTAATGTCCTCACCTCGTCTTTTAACATCTCCTGATGAGGGAAAGCTTTTGTGTTAAACTGATTACATATACATATAGTGTAGTATATATAATCTAGTAGTATATATATAGTTTAATGTACATTGTTCTTGTCACTCCATTGTAGGTTCTTTTCTCATAACTGCACATACTGAAATTTTTCCATCCTCTAATCCTTCAGCAATTGATTTTTTTTACATATTAAAGCAAATCATACCTCCTTAACTGTCATAGTCATGTTTATATTCTGTTATCACCTTATCATAGAATTCATTCCATCACAACACAGACTGCCATGTATGCACTGTTACCTCCCAATGCTGCAACCCACTAAAAACGATATGTTAATAAAATGTTAAATAAATGCCTCTGCTCAGAGGCACAGGAAACACATGCAAAAAAAAAAGACCCATTCATAGTGCAGACTCTCCATATTCAGCCTTCTTGCAGGGGTATAGTGTGATATGTAGGACACCAAGGTCTATATCATTGCTATCCTTTTTTCCCCCCTTTGTTAGAGAGACAAGTATCCATTATCATCCTGTAGGGATTAACTGATATAACTCTTTTCTCCTTCTTGCTCATCCCTGTCCTGCTTTTTTCTGTTATCAGGAATAGCTCCTTTATCTGCACACAGCTCGACCTGACCCAAAAACTCAAAATGTACCAGTCTCATACTGCATCACAAACATGGATATTTTCTCCCAACTGAACGATTTTTTTAAATATATTTTTAATATACATAGGCAGTGTTTTAGTTTGGCAGGCTTCAATTATCAGTATGTTTCAAGGTTAAAGTAGACTAAATTGTATAACGGTTTATTCAGTAAATGTAGGCAAAATGTAAATGAAGCAATGTCACAATACCTGAATTTATTTTTAATATACTTAATATGAATGGGGATATTTATGTTTGGTGACAGGTTTTGGTCACCAAGTAGCATATTTTGAAAAGCTCTTTCAATTCTAAAGTTATTTACTCATTTCAAAATATATGCAAAATAAAGGATGCTGAAACAAGTGTACATTCATCACTATGAAACTGGACTGCGTAATCTGTAAAACACTGACAATATCTATAAACCCATGATTTAGCAGATTGAATCATCACAGGGGATTCTACAAAAAACCCAACTAGGAAACAAAGACCTATCCAACAATAAATTAAGGAACTTATTTAGAATAATTTTTGACATACATATATTTTTGTCTTATATGCATACATATATTTTTGTATATATATATATATATATATATATATATATATATATATATATATATATATATATATATATATATATATATATATGTGTGTGTGTGTTAATTATTATTATTATTTTTACAAGAGATTCCACGTAGAAGCTTGTTGGCAAGCAAAGACCTACTAACTATCCATAACGATCCTAACATTTTTTTTATTTGGCTTTATACTGTGTACCTCATGAATGCCAAAGTGGGCGTATGAGTCAAAGTAGTAATCTCGTGAGGTCATTTCCTCTGGATTGAGGAGTTTTGCCATTTTTCCACGTCCAGGGCAGGTGGAGAGTGCTGAGACGTGTGGGGTGTGAGGGGGACGAGGAACGTGATGAACTGATGCCATGGGTTTAGACATAGGGGGAGGGTGTGAGGACGGGGGGTTGCCAGAGCTCTGCTGCCGCTGCTGCTGCTTCTGCTGGCAAAAAGAGACGAAACAATAATTAACCTTTAATAATAACCTTAAACTTATAATTCATGGCATATAGGCCTTCCAGTGATCTTTCAATTCTACAAGTCTGTGCGCTGCATGGTGGATCCTAACATCTTACTAGTTTGAACTGGTTTAATAGAAAACAGAATAAAGTTCCTACTCAAGAATAAACGAATACATCTATTTCTTTAGGGCAGCACATTGGCAAAGAGGGTAATGTTGCGACCTCCCTGCTTCAGGGTCCTTGGCTTGACCCTGAGGTGTGTTTGGTTTCTCCATGTCAGTCTGGCTTTCCTCCGGATTCTCCAGTTAAAAGCAGGTCATCTTGTGGATTATGTACGACCAGGATAAAAACGATTATCAAAGATGAATGAATGGAAGCATTGCTCCATCTACAGCAATGCTGCGTTCAGAAAGTGCAACTATAGAGGGATGAGCCCTGGGGATTTGGCTGTGCAGTACAGCGGCTCCTTCACTGCAGCACCAAGGACAGCGCTCGCGCTACCGGAGGTTGTTCGCTTGGGGCGGATTTTCCATCAGCGACCGTCATTAATACCAAATATGGAAAAAAAACAAAAACGCATATTTTTCCGGTGGCTATGTATTTATTTTCCTAAAACGCGAAATGCAGCTTCGACTGAGACTAGTAGCCGGGTGTCCTTTTGACCGCACGCGTTATAAGCTTAGTCTATTTTGTTATGTGCATTTCTAGAAAACACCGTTTTTAGCAGCATATATTCATCAGTAGCACATGCCGGGCTTTATCGTTTTATCAGCTCGTGATGTTGCATGCAAACTGCACGGTTTGTGCTTTCCGAATTCCTGTTCAAATCTGGCGCTTTGACGTTTGGAACGCAACCAAATGTGCAAACAACTCGGGAACGAAGAATCCTCGCGCTGTTATAATCACGGTGCACTCTATCTCACGAGGATTGATCCCGTTATACAAATACATTTTTTAACTCACCTCTGAGCTCTCAGCCTCCGCCATCTTTCTGCGCAGGAGCAGGCACCGTGATGAGTGCCTCAATCCCATATGAACTAACGGGATTCCGATAAACTCCAGAAAAAAAAAAAAAAAAAAAAAAATCTTCTTCTGTTATTTTAGTGCAATGTTAGCGTACAGATCTCTTTGCGGAACTTTACCATACACTAAAGTGTGCAATGTGGCACGTAGGTGTATTCTTGATAAACGCACGCTTCTCAAATAAATAAAATACTTCTCCTAGAACAAGTATTTGATGCTGAGTTTGTCATAAGGACTTTTGAAACAGATTTGTTGCTCTGCCTTCATCCGTCAAGACGCGACATGAGAACAGAATCGTACAAGTCCTGTGGTCCATTGTGCAAAGTTAACAGAAAGATCCTAGAAAGCGACGCCTAAGGAAACCAGTTGATCCTGTAAAAAGCCTCAGCATTCTCTGTTTCTGACACTGTTGGATCGTTGCGTATTGCACACATACCTCTCGTCATACAGCCATATAATAGACTTGTTTTATAATTTACTCCAATGTAATTACAGCCTGTGTATCCAGCAGTAATTCGAGCGCTTTGCTTATCTGTCCAGACGTTACAGAAAGAAACTTCAGCCCCGAATAGAAGAAGTTGGCTTTGTGTTGCGCAGGACAGGAGCGGGTTAAAGCGGATGAAGTGCATGGAGATGATCCCGAAACTAAATCGGTGCCTCCTACACGCGCAATGGCACCTCCACCTGCCCACACATCTTACACACTGACTGATCACGTCGAGCGCATTTTCATACAGTTAAATGGACCGAGGATATTTATATTTCTTCTATATAGGGCAAGAGATTTACGGATCTCGATCTGGTGCGAAAACTAGGCATTTTTGCGCCTCCGATGGATAGAAAGCTTCAAATAACACGGGTCTTGAATGATAAATTGGGAAGGTGAGAAGAAAAGCACTACAAGTTATGTCAATTCTATGGTAAATGGATTGAAAACAAGTAACACCCAAGCAATGCCGCTCGCGCAAGTCTATATTTATCCTCGCTTGTATTTCTCGATGATGATGATGATGATGATTTCTCGAGGGGTGCACATCCCATACGGTGCATTCAGGTATATTGGGACATCAGATACATCTTAGAAGCATGGAATTTCTTGTCGGATAAGTTAAAGCCAACATTTTGTTCCTAAACCACTGAAGTCGAAATGCTTGCGAAATGATATGACATCATATTAGTAGGTGTGATAAACATCAAACTGGAAGCCAACCATCCATCTATTTTCTGTTCTATCCTACACAGTGTTGCAGGGAGCCTGGAGTCTATCCCAAGGGACTTGGAATGCATAGTGGGGGACACCCTGGACATAGTGCCAACCCATCAGAGCCCGCGACTGCACACACAATCACACCCATACCAGTCAGCCTACAACAGCTTTCTGGACAGAGGAAGGAAAGTGGTGTATCTGTAGGAAATCCCCAAAGCACAGAACTCCCCAAATGCAGAAGAGAGGTAGGAAGCAACCTCTGACACAAACCTAGAAGGGTGAGGTAAACATGTTATCTGTGACCCCCCCCCCCCCCAAACTGGAAGCCAACATAGTTATGAGTCATATGAGTCATAGTCATATACTGTATACATACATATGATCTGGTGAGCAACTTTTATTTAGTAACTGTCTGGCATGGTTGTCCAGACTATGGTTCAGGTTAACTGCGGCAGTCTTAAAATACAGAATATGATTAAATTATGTGCATTAAATGGTGTTGTTACTGTACACTATTGAACATATAGAACATATTGAACATTATTTAGTCCTACTACTGGTTTTGCCAAGATTTTTACTTACTGATCATGGATGTCCAACAAATGTCTTCGGCCTTGTCCCCAATGCACAGAGATTTCTCGTTTCTCTAAAAGTTTTGATGATGTTATGCACTGTAGATGATGAGATTTGCAAAGCCTTTGCAATCTGACGTTGAGGAACATTGTTTTAAAGTATTCCACAATCATTTTACGCACTCTTTCACAGATTACGCACTCTGCATATTCTTTCTTCTGAGAGACTCTGCCTCTCTAAGACATCCTTTTATAGCTAATCATTTTACAGACCTGATATCAATGAACTTAATTACTGTAGTTGCTAGATGTTCTCCCAGCTGAATCTTTTTTAAATCTCTTGCTTTTTCAGCCATTTATTGCCCCCATGCCAACTATTTTGAGCTCATTTAGTGAATAAAAGTGTAAAATTGATCTGTTTAAACATTTTTTTCATTCAAATAAAAAAAAACAACAACATCCCAACATTTCTGAAAGTTAGTTTGTAGTATACTACTCTCTTATCTTGGGTTATGCTACTGTAATGCAAGAAATAAATTATAAATTGGGATGTTGAGTAGCTTTTAGTGTTTTATACTGCTAATATTATAACTAATATTTCTCCTCATCTGTTCATACAAAATGTAAGTAAATAGCCATTATTGTTTATTTGTTTTATTAATGACAAGAAAGCTTAGAGCATAAGAAAATTCAAATGATGTCTAGATACATCTGAATTCATCCTAAATTTCACATGTGAATCTATGATCTCACAAATAAATAAATCATGATCCTTGTATCTGTTGTGATATCTTTATGTTTTTATCTGTAACATGCACCTACATATGTTTTAGAAATGTGAATATCTTTAAAAATATTAAAGGTTCACTGCCAAGTTTGTCATAGTTCGTTCACATTTTGCTGGCATTTGGGTTTTGCAGAACTGGGTACGTAACTGCCTATACAGTAGTTTAAAGTTTTAAAGGTGCATTTTTCTAGGTAAATAAAACGAAAAAAAAAAAACGAAAAAGAAAAGCTACAGGTAAGTTGTTTGCTTGTGGGTACTACCTCAGTTTTTCTAAGCAGGTATGTGATTATGTTATATAAAGTATGATTACAGGTGAATAAAGCACACAAAGATGCATTTGACCATGAACTAGTAAGCGTGATATTATATGTGAATACGAATGATTACAAATGTCAGCCATAAAACGGGGTTCATTTATTTAACTCGATCACTCAATTATGTGCAATCAATCTCACATTGAATTGTACAGTAGTTTGAAAAAAAAAAAAATTCAACAAAACAGAATGTGTTGTAAAGCTATGCAGAGTTAGAACCAGGAACCAAAAGAATACTCTAAATATGAACATAATGTGCTGTGATCATAAGGAAATTCTCCTCCTCTGATTGGTGTCACTGGATGCAAATCATTTGAGAAAACCTTGTTTCAGCCGGTGTGTGATTCAATCCCTGACTACCTTTAAGCGGCTGTTAGAAATGCATTAGGCTCTACATAGAGTAGATGTGGTTTTATAGTTATATGTATTAGCTGACATGACTCTGACCTACCTGCTTTAATTGTAAAAGCTCTTTCAATAACCTGATTGAAACATTCTTGTTAAAACCTCCACACTGTTGTCTCTTGATGACGGAGTTTCTAGTGCAAATACAGTATAGCTCAGGAGCTCCACTGAAGGACACACACCCACCCAAGCAAAATGACAAAGTCATGCATTGCATAAACCGACACAACCGACAAGCCGACCTTATTTATTGTAGTGTCCAAGGATCCATTGTATTATTCAGTTAGCTGAATACATGTGCTATCCATCCTTGAATCAACGTGGGCAGGAAGAATTTCTTGTATTAGAGCAATAAGTTCTTATACAAATAGAATATTTGATATATGTTCTTCTATGCAGTATTCCACTTATGTTAAACACCATCACACTTTTTGGAAAAACTGATGCTTTTCAGATTAAAACTAATTCAGCCTAGAGCATTTGCCTCCCACTTGGCCTTGAAACACACATGATGGTTTATTGGTTAAGGGTAGTTACATTCATGCGTCACTAAAAGATGAGTTATAGTTCGGTTCTTCTTGTTTAATATTTCAGCATTTTATTCAGAAGACTTTATGTTTATATAGTTTATAGCTCATGTATTAATCTTTTTAAAGATGTAAGAGGTCAACATAATGATTGTGAGGACAACCTCTCTCTCTCTCTCTCTCTCTCTCTCTCTCTCTCTCTCTCTCTCTCTCTCTCTCGCTCTCTCTCTCTCGCTCGCTCTCTCGCTCTCTCTTGCCTGAGTCTGAGAATTTGTTTTGTGTTCTCTCTGCTTCTTTTCTGTCTGTGTTTGCTGGACCGTACCCTCAAAACACACATTCACCATCCCCCTGCACATGAGAATGCCATTTAGAAACCTTTAAACAGGACACACAAACCCATGGTGATAAACTAACAAGACAACAGACAGGGATGTGCCTCACAGAACCAAACCAGAATCACAATGAAGGTTTGAAAAGAAAAATATCAAATTAATTCAAGTCTTCTCAGTCACCCAATTTTATTTATTCCATGCAATTAATTAGTTATTTGTCCTCTACTATTCATCAAGCATAGTCCTCTACTATGCTTGATGAATTTAAATTTTCAGTGACAATGTGGTTTGAAAATAATTTTGTTTCAAATTGCAAGACCGCAGCTGGTCGTTTTTGAATCGTATTCCCCTTCCTATATTCTAATTTGTCTTGAACCCAGACTGTGAGAAATGAAAAATCATCATGCAGAGCTTGCTATTAAACAAAAAAATAGGCTTGTTTGTATTCCCTTTCCGCCAATGCCAGTAAAACTTTATTAAACATCTTATCAGAGCCTGAATATCAATTACTGATGACATCTGGTACATTAAATGCCCACAGGGCTGTCTCACTAGGCTCTTTGCACTGGTTCAGATATGACAGACACAGATAAAAAACCTCTTACTCAATATCCATGTTGGCATATTGGATGTTGCATAGGAAGTGGGTGAATTTGCCTTGTGCCCACTTTCTGTGGCATTCTGTCTTCTGAAGAAGTTTTGGCCTTTATGAATTACAGATATTGAGTAGTGTGGGTTTATGGAAATGAGGACAAAATGAGAAATCCTAGATCTGGTGACCAAAGACAACCAGAAGCGTAGTATAACCACTCATTTCATTAATGTCCTACATAATAGTATTGCCATTTTGTGTTCTCTGGCATTCCATACAGTATTAACATTTTCCTTTCTTCGATTAGACAGTATTTCTGTCTTTCTTCTGCATCGGGTATTCTTTCAGTAGCAGCACTCGCAGCTTATAAAAAAAGGACACTGCAGTCTATTGGAAGACATAAATAAGCCAAACAGGCCTGTCTAATCAATGAAGCTCTTGGCTTACTGTGGAAAACATCAAATTAACCTAGACACAGAGGGTCAGACAACACCTTCATCAGCAGATGCTGTACTTTGCATAATGAAAAGGACACTTGTGACAAATCCCCCTCTTGCTTCACCACTCTGTCTGACCAGGAAATGGTGCCCGAGTTTGCTTTTTAAGGCAACGAAAAGGAAATTTTGGAAAATGTCACCGTTTGTATTTGCATACTTCCAGCCAACTGCTTATACCAGCATCTCTGGTGCTAGTGTGCTAAAGTAATGAAAAGCTTACAAAATATTCCTATACTAACACCTGGATTAACAAACAAAGCCTTCATAAGTTTACAGCCATTTTAGAATAGAAACACTAATCAAACACTAATGCACAGACATTGTCACAACGGAGCTTTGCAGAAATCCCAAGTAATGAGATGTGAAGAGAAACAAGACTCAAACTTGTAGTTAGTAGAATTATAAATCATTTCTGTATACAGGAGAGAATAGACATCATGATGTTCAGTATGAGAATAATGCGAATAAGTGTGAATAAGAATTAATGAGTGCAGTGACAGCACAGTATATCGTCCACATTGTTTTGAAATGCTGGACTGTTCATATACTTACAAAAAAAGGTACCAAAAATGGTGTTTGAATATATGAATGTTTGAACTGTAGATAGTTTCTTAAGAATACCTTCAATTAATTGTTAAGGTGCATAATGGAATTATAAAGTCTTCTGCAGGTATATTTATACTTTTGTACACTGGAGACAAATTTTGTATAAGCTATGTGTAATTAAATGAGTAGAAGACTGTTGAATTCTTCTTGGGTATATGAGATTAAACCGTCGTACAGTATTTGCTGTGCAAATGATTGATGCTGTCCTGTTTGACAGTAAAATATTTTAGCTGCGCACATTGTTACTCTGAATGTATCAGCAAACTTATATAGATAATACAGTTTTTCATTCATTTACCCAGTGTTTCTTTAATTAGATACAGATCCACCATGACCCTGAGCAGACTAAAGCAAATCCCGGGAAAACTACGTCAGATGTTAAGCTAGTCAATCACAGTTGTACATCTGATGTACATTATTTAGCCCGTAAGCAGTGCAAGGTGGGATTTTATGAGCACATCAGGGCTCTGTGTAGGCCACTGGAGTTTCTCCAACAGACTAGTTTTCATGAAACCCACTTGTTAGTACAGGCAACAGATTCAAACTGTTGCTACAAAGTTGCCATAAAGTAGGAAACATACAATTTTCTATAAGATATTTCAACACCTTTCTGTGGAGCCCAGGCACCAAAACATTAGGGGGAAAAACAACAGCCCCAGACTATATCCCTCCTCCTTAAACGTTACTGTTGCCATGCTTCATTCCTGTAGGTACCCTTCTCCTGACATCTGCCAAACTCACTTTTGCCCATCAGACTGCCAGATAGCGAAGCATGATTCATCATTGCAGAGAAACCATTTCCACAGCAGACAGCATGTTCCACCAAATCCATTGGCAGCATGCATTATACACCTCCTGCTGATGTTTTCCATATACTGATCCTGAAATTTTGTGAAGCAAGTTAATGAAGCCCATGCCCTGATGTACAGCTCTTGACCTGATGTTGATCCAGAGCAATTTCAGTAGTGAGTAGTGAGTGTGTCTATCTGGAGCCTTGAATCTATCCTAGGAGACTTGGGTACAAGGTGAGGGACACCCATCCCAGAGAACAACCTCACACACACTTACACACCTATTCACACACTCCAGATATTTTTTTATCAGCCTCTTTGGACTGGGGAGGAAACTGGAGTATTCAAAAGGAAACTTTAAAGTATGGGTAGAACATGCACACAGGACACATCTATCTATTAAATTCAATTAAATTCAATTCAAATTTATTTTTATAGCACTTTTAACAATTGACAATGTCTCAAAGCAGCTTTATAGAACATAAAACTAAAACTAAAGGTTAATATAAAAGAATAATATAAAGATTAATATAATACAGAAATTCAAGATTAATATTAGATATATTTAAATGTGTTTGTATTTATCCCCATTAAGCAAGTCTGAGGTGAGTCAGGTGACTGTGGTGAGGAAAAACTCCCTTGAATGGTAGAGTAAGAAACCTTGAGAGGAACCATACTCAAAGGGGAACCTCATCCTCATTTGGGTGACACTGCAGGGTGTGATTATAAATATACAGTCTGATAAATGTTGTATTGATGAGGAGGTTGTTGTCCTCAAAGACCACACGGAGTTGGCAACTGGAGCTGGTAAATCTCTAGATGCCTCAGGATCCTCACAGAGTCACCCTCATCTCAGTGGAGGTCCAAAATCTTCATGGCACTGAAGACAATTGGAGCTGGTACAATTTCTGGATTATGGGATGTATTATGTGTACAGCTGACTAAAGAGATGAGTTTTTAATCTACATGTAAACTGAGAAAGTGTGTCTGAGCCCCGAACACTATCAGGAAGACTATTCCAAAGTTTGGGCTAAATACAAAAACACTCTACCGCCTTTAGTAGATTTTGTTATTCTAAGAACTACCAGAAATCCTGAGTTTTTGTAAATCTATCTATCTATCTATCTATCTATCTATCTATCTATCTATCTATCTATCTATCTATCTATCTATCTATCTATCTATCTATCTATCTATAGCCGTCTATCTATCTATCTATCTATCTATCTATCTATCTATCTATCTATCTATCTATCTATCTATCTATCTATCTATCTATCTATCTAAAGCGTGCATGTGCTGATGAGAAATGCTGATATGGATGTAGAGTGGAATTGGATGTGCAGTAAGATGAATGGTAAGTGGAGCAGAACGGCCTGCAGCAGAGGGGCGGGATGGAGCCGTGTTTCCACCCCGCCTCTCACTGCCCCTCTACTCGGACACAAGCAACAAGCTGCACTCTCTCTCTCTCTCTCTCTCTCTCTCTCTCTCTCTCTCTCTCTCTCTCTCTCTCTCTCTCACACACACACACACACATACACACGTTGTCGGGAATAAAAAAAAGAAGAAAGAGGATTTTCTTCGTCTTGGGTGAGTTTAATTTTCATCCTAAATTGCGGTGCGCTTTTTATGGGCTACTTTCCCCGACATGCACAATGCAGCAGAGAGAAACGCAGGTGCTCTGCGGTACACAGCCTGCACACGCTTTTCTACACTGTGACTTGTTTTGTAGCCTATTGTAGGTTTGATCGAACTCACAGGGAAGTTAGTTTCCTGCAAAACAAACAAGCAAAAAAACCAAAACAAAACAGCATTCTGACGACCGCAGGAGGAAGTGTCCTGCTGTAGGGCGCAAAAAAAAGCTTATATTTCCGCTTCTCTTTTAGGAGCTTTTATATAATGTCATAACAGACATTGAAGCCAGTGATGGTGCAGAAACACTGGAGGTTTTATACTCTTTTACACCGCGTTGCCAAGAAACCGCAAGTGTTTCCCCTTTAAACACCCAATAGTTGTGTTGCACAGCCAGGAAAAAAACCCTAAAATAAATCTTACTTAGATATTTGGCAAAGAGAAGCCTGTTTAAAACTGTGTCTGCACTGGAAACTTCCAGTATTTGTACGTAAACCCAATTCGAGGAGAAAAATCCATGAAAAAGTATCAAAACAGACCAAAAACATAAAAATCCCTGGAAATCAATATGACTAAAGTAGCTTACTAACCAAAAAACATTTTGATTCAGATTGTCATGACTCAACTTCCTGCCCAGTCTTTAGATACAAAAATAGTCCAGTGGAAAATCCAACTTGGCACAGAAGTGTGTATGGTTTTTTGGATCAACTTTAGCCAAAAACAATGACCATTAACATTAACAAACTGTTTGGAAATGAGTTCATATTTCTAAAATCTTCAGTTTCACGTTATTTTGACTCTGTTTACTGGATCTGCTATGGAAATAGAAGAAAAATGCAATGCAAAATGCAATGGAAAGGTGCAAAAACATTTATAGATTTAAGTTGAACTGTAGCCTTGAAAACAGATCAATATGAACTTCTTGGGAATTGGGCTAATAAGCAGTTAGCAGAAAATCTTCCATTTTAAATAATATTTGCTGTGTTTCTTGTGTCACCAATGGAAACTGAAGGGAGTTTCCAACCTTTGAGAAGAAAAATAATTCAAAACAAAATCCCACTGTGCACATATGTATAAAGTTCAAATACGGGGAAAAAATCTTCAGTAAATTAAAATCCTTGGGAATTGGGTTTATATCTCAGTTTATAATAGAATTTGCATCATGTATTCCCTGATGAAAAATTCCACATGGTAAATCTCCAATTTACCGGCTGCTAGAACAAGCTGATTGTTGATATATACTCCTCCAAAGGAAAGTTTTTGTATTGCTACTATGACTGAAACATTATGGATAAGTTGTTTTCAAGGAAATAAAAAAGTTAGAAAATAGCTGACCAGTTTCTAGAGATGGTCTACCAGTTTGACCAGCACACAGTGTGAATAATATGTGGTTGCAATTGACAAAAATATTATTTTAGAAGACGCTAAAGAATATTTTAAAAATATTTTCAAATACTGTATGTGTATTTTTTAATTTCAGAGGCTCCACATATACCTTTAACCAAAAAGCTTCAAAACTCAAAGGGAAAGGTTTGTTGATTGAAGACACTCAGATGGGCTGAGTGAAAAATCTTACCCAGTAAGGAAGCTTATTAAACGCAATCAAGGCCAAATTTGAAACTTTCAAAACATTTATGAATTGGCCCGGAATTGAGTGCATAAACATTCAGCCCCAATGCAAGCTGTTTGGTGTGGAGATAAGAAAGCCTTTAAAACAAGAGCATCCCACAAAAATAGCAGTCACTTCTCCAAGCATCATTAGAATTGTGTGTTGTGATCAAATCCAAGCAATTTATTTTCACGGAAACCACTGGCAAAGAAAAGCCTCCAAGCCCATTGTGGAAGATCACTTTTTTCTGTTTTGTGGTTTGTGGTTCAAAAGCTTTTGTGAAGATGGTAGCATCATGAAATGTGTAATGTGAAGTAATACCCCCCCCCCTTACAGGATGAGGCTCAGCTGTTCTTCCCTCCAGCAGAGACTCTGCAATACTTTAATAAAATAAAATTTAAGACTTAAGAAAATATTAAACGCTGCATGTTCGATTGATTGTTGCTTTTTTGGCATTGTCAATAATTATGCATGAATTTATATATGTTGGGGTAATAATAATTTAATGTACATATTGATGGTAGAAAATACAATAAATGTAGGATACAGTAAAAAAAAAAACCTCAGAATGATTGAAGGTAGAATTATTGACATTTTATGTGCAACTTTATCCCATAATGCACCAGGGAATGGAAACAATATGGATATCAAATAATATCAGGATAATATATATAGTATAAAGTTCATCAATGGTCCCACTTGTGCTGCTGTCTCAAACCAGTACATCCAGCTGTTCACATTGTAGCTTTCTATTAATCGTCAGTAAACCTCTGGGATAAGGTTGTTAGTTTTCTGGACTATTTAATGTTTATTTGTATTTATTATTCAAAATAAAATCTCCTGATGAAGCACCTTGGAGATAAGGGAATAGTTCTCCATCATTTAGCCCTCTAATGGATCCATTTCTTCTTGACACATCCCGTACATGCATCTGAAGTAAATAATAAATACACCTAGCAGCAATAAGCAAACCTGAGGCCAGTGTTATCTTGTATTTGTTCTGTCCTCTGTTCCTGAACCAGCTGTGCGGATTTGGGTGGGTTTTTTTTTTTTTTGGTGTATATTTTTGACCACTTCTCCCCAAGCATGCTTATTTCAGAGGCCATTATTTGCCTGTTGTTTTGACACATGCTGTTTTCATGCTCAGCCCTCAGATAGTCTTTATCACTTGTGTATGCTGGCAATTCATGGGCCACAGCTAGTAATTAACATGTCACAGGAATGAGCAGTTTGACTGCTGTCTTTCCATTTAAAAAAAAACCTCAATCCAGTCATCAGCCTCCTGGTGCTGCTGTTTTTTTCTGCCCTTTTCCTTCAGTTCTGTATTAGTCTTGCATTTTAATTAAATTTTATTTATATAGTGCTTATTAATTTTGGGGTACTGATGGCACAGTTGGTCAAGGTTCAAGCCATTGATCCCAAGATCAGGGTTCAAGCCATTGTTGGGCCCTTGAGCAAGGCCCTTAACCTGCCCCAGTGGCCCCGTATGATGGCTGATCCTGTGCTCTGAGCCCAACATCTAAAGCTGAGAGAATTCCACTGTGCTGTAATGTAATAATGTAATAATAAAGCTGTCTTCTTTTTCTTCTTCTAATTATCACTACACAGCTTTGTCCTTAATTCTACTTCAAATAATACACCGGCTCTATAGTTAAGTGTGTTTTGATTTTAATACTGAACAATTCTGTATCATTGATGAGTGAATGTAAATTTCAGGAAATTTTTTTTTAATCATAATTTAATAAAAAAAAAAGATTCAATGTGAATTATAGAAACAGCCCAAACTCGTCAGGTGTTGCGTCAGTTTTCTGCCTGGCAGAATTGCTTTATAACAGCTTTCCTTCTTCAAATACGACTTTAGAAATGTTAAAAATACAGGTTTATGTCTTTAGTCGATGTGAAGTATCATTCTCTTATTATTCACGTATTTATTGTTGCTTATATTTAGCTTATAAAATCAAAGCTAATGTGACTAATGTAACGTTTCACAAAGTAATGACTGTAATGATAAAGGCTAACGTTGGGGGTTTGGATTAGCATTTGCATACATTTCTAGAAATTTATTTGTAGAAATATGAAAGAAATTTGAAGCACATTACACTAATTTGTTTAAATTGGTGCAATTTTTATTAGATAGTATTGAGCTGAGAATCAGTCTTGATTCATTACATACTAAAACCCAGGAACAGAAATATGTATATTGTGTATATAATAATAATAATAATAATAATAATAATAATAATAATAATAATAATAATAATAATTCAGTTGATTTAAAATGGAAAAAAAAACCTAAAACAAATGCATTCTGTTTCCACTTTTGCTAAATCGTTGTAATTTATAAAACAAATGCCAATCTTTCCAACACTTGGCGCTATCATCATGTAGCCATACATAATAAGCTTTAATGTGACCTGCGTAACCCTTTTGTTCAGCAGGAAAAGATGGGGAGCATGTATAAGGATGAACAGGATGACTGGGTGACAGTCTGTCTCAAGTACCTTCTCTTCGTCTTCAACTTCCTGTTCTGGGTGAGTCTGGAGTGAGCGTAGTGTGTGGTGTGTCTGTCTTTATGCATTTCAGTGTTTAAGGAAAAAGTGTGGGAGTTTGACCTGGGGGCTAAAACTAGAGTCAGAGAAAATGAAAATAAAGACTTTACAAAATCAAATCATTGTTGGTGAGACTCAGGTGTGTGTGTGTGTGTGTGTGTGTGTGTGTGTGTGTGTGTGTGTGTGTGTGTAGGTTATTCTTAAACAGTGAATGATTAATAATAGAGCTCAGTCAAGCCCTTATGGTTCACAAAAGCCCCTTTTATGAAGAGAAATCACTTTTAAATTGAATGGGAGGGAGGTTGAGCGTATGTTTATGTATGTGTGTGAGTCATTGTCAGTAGCGATGTGGGGGCAGACATACAAGTCAGTCTTTTGTTTTCCTACCACCTCTCAGCTCTCAGTTCCTCTCTGCCTGCCAGCATTTCTGGCTTCTGATCAGGCAGCTCAGCAGCACATAAACCAGAACAGCACCCTCTAGAGTCAGATTTGTTTGTAGATTTGTTTTAAAGCTAACGGCAAAAAGCTAACCTTGGTATGAATTCTCAACACCTTCAAGTGTGTGTCTGTGTTGTGTATTGATTCCCTGAGATTGTCTTACAAATATATCTATAGACTGAAATCACTTTGTCGCTGATCCTCAGGGAAATTTGACAGCATCAAGAACAGGCTGTCGAGCAAGCAGTGAGCAGCTATGCTCAGGGAATGAAATGGAACAGTTCTTCTTTATCAATTTCACATATGAGTGGTTCGGTGGTGTGTAAACAAAAGATTAAAAAACAATCAGAATGAAAAACCTTTAAAAAAAGTTTAGGTGTTACATTAAGCTAGGGTTAGCTTTGTAAGAATAAAACACGTCACTGAAGCTCATTCAGAAGTGTTTTTTTTAAATATTTCTTTTAAAACATTTACAACAGCAATGGCAATTTTTTAAATGTATTATGTATTTTATTAATTTACTAATTAATATTAATCATTAGGATCAAAAGCTTTTTGTTACATGCACTGTGAATCGATGTGTATGTGACTTTTTTTTATTATTTTACTTTATTGTGAAACTTCTGTGGGATAAGTTATTATTTACATTCTGTCAGCTATAGAGGTATCTCTAGTTAATAAGAGACAAAATACCTCATATTGTCAGTTATCTCTCTGTTACACCTTCCATAACAATAAAATAAATGTCTTATTAGAGGAAGCTTCAGCATATCAACAATGTTGTGTCTTGTTAAATAACATTTCTTTAATTATTAGTCATGGATTATGGTGAGCGTTTGTCATACATGTCCTTGCGAATGAGCTGTTACTATAGAAACTATACTGCATTAGAAAGAGCACATTAATCTAACTCTTGGGCTGCGGTTATTGTGTGTAATATTTTGTTCACTCTGTTAAACTCTGAGCCTCTCCAGGGAACTACGAAACTAGAGAACACAGATGTTTTCTTTTTTTAGTCTGAAACAAAGCTGGCTTCAGCACTGAAGTGGGCAGAGTGGTATGTGGGGTAGCTCATCAGGCAGATGTCCCCGGAGGGTGGGGTCTGATTCTCTGGGGCTTTTGTTTGGATTCAGAAGGAAAGGGAATGGAGGGCTGGAATGTGGGAGAGTTCACTGGAACTTCCTTGAGCTATTATGATGGCAGGGTGGGCTAAAAATGAAAGAATGGAAGTGAATGTTCAAATTGAACTAGAGTTTGAAGATGCAGTGTGTAGATGACTGTATTTTTTTAACAGCTCTATTAAGCATGTAATTTTAAAGATAAGTTTAAAGAAGAAAAAATGTAGAATACTTTGCAATATTGACAATATTGTAGCTAGTATTTATTTATTTATTTACTTACTTATTTACTGACCTATTTATTTATTTATTTATTTATTTATTTATTTATTTATTTATTTGGGTTTATTTGTTTTGTTGTTTAGTTGTTCTTGCTGTTTATTTATTTATTGAATTTATCTATTTATTTATTTATTGAAGTTAGTTGTTCTTGCTATTTATTATTTATAGTATGTATTTATAATTATTATTGTAATTGGGTGTGTTTGTTTGTTTGTTTATTTATTTATTTATTTATTTTAATAATTACTTTTTATTTATTGGGAATGTATTAATTAATTAAGTTAGTTAGTTAGTTAGTCAGTTAGTTATTACATTTCAGTTTTCTATTTTTTTTTTTGTGACCCAGAATATTTTGCTAGCCTAGCCAATTAAATAAGAATGCAAATATATATATATAAAAAATAATTTTAAATACACACAATAATGTATAAACAAATTTAGGGTAAAAAGTGGATTTTGTGTTTAAGGAAAGAAGGTTGATTATTATATTAATGTAATCAGCTGCAAGACAATATACACGATTATGAAAATATTTATCATTTCTATAATAATAACTAACACCAGAGCTAGACAGCAGATTTTTACATCATTTATTTCTAACAAAACAGATGAGAAGAAAGATGTGTATGATACCCTACATTTTGGAAGAAATTGAGAAAATGAGCATTTTGATGGAATGACGAAATTGTTTTTTGTTAATTAAAAGATATCTCATATCTCTCTCTCTCTCTCTCTCTCTCTCTCTCTCTCTCTCTCTCTCTCAGATGGGGGGAGGGGCTGTGATGGGGGTGGGAATCTGGACCCTGATTGATAAAGGAGATTATTTGAGCCTACTGGCCTCTAGCACATTCGCCGTGTCAGCCTACATCCTCTTGCTGGCCGGCGGCTTGGTCATGGTCACAGGATTCCTGGGCTGCTGTGCTGTCATCCGAGAGCAGAGGAGCCTCCTGTCTGCGGTACACTCACACATATAGATCCCACACCACTGGTCACTCATGTCCAGCATCTAAAGCTATTAATCACTAACATGACTGGCAAAAAAAAAAAAAAAGGAACTGATAAATCATGTAATTACATGTCTTGTTAGTCGTTATCTTCCTGACCATTATATGGCGGCCTGCTGCTGATTCTGAGCATGACTGTGTGACAAATGAGCCGACACACGTCCCACTCTCCTCCATTTTTTTAAAGCAAGAGAAAGTGGATGTGACTACGTGGCTATTACAGCTGTTCTATTTATAGCTGACCCTCTCTATTGCATGACAGTCAGTTAAGAAATGGTGCCAACATAAGATGTATCTCATTCTTTCTTTTGCGCCATTTAGATTGCATGGTTAATAACAGCAGCTGGATTTACTTCCCCGAAAGCGTGATGTAAAACTCTGCAAATGAACTATGTGTGTATTTAACATTCTGCTTACCTTAAAAGGAAACATCTCATACTGTCTTTCCCTTACATCTAATCATAAAAACAGAAACACACACCCACACACACAAAATCACCATCACACTGGTCACAGCTTAGAGAGAGCGAGCAGCTGTACAGCACTGTAATGACTGGCCTTGAGTTTGCCCCTGTAAACGTTCTGCCTCCTGTCTTGCTGACAGGAATTATCCTCAGCCATCTAAGTGTGTGTGTGTGTGTGTGTGTGTGTGTGTTTGTTTATCTATGTTTGTGCCAGCTGTTCTTTTGACATTGACGCTGCCAGTGATTGTGTTCTGTTTGTTTGTTTTTTCTGTCCGTCAATCACTCTGTCAATCACGCTAATGAGAACTCTTCATCCCTTACACACCGTACACTTTATTGTGTGTTTCTAACATGCGCTTATAATGTTTAAAATGATGTGTTTGACACAGACTAGAATTTGATGGGTAACAAAATTATTAGCACAAAAAAAGAAAATATAAAAAAAAAAGTATTGAAAATATTTAGTCAAACAGTTGCCTTAGTACTATATTGTGATGGAACGTTGCATGTATTAAGTAAGTTAGAAAATGATTTAAAACGGATTGTTTAAGCCGAGGCTTCATCACGCGTATTATTCCGCTTCACACTCATTTCAGTGTAAAATACAGAACAGCCAGATAATTCTCCTTTGAGCAGTAAACCGTTCTGTGCTGTGAAAAACCTTAACAACAGGTAACACGGTAAAACCCGAATAAACACTGACAGCACTTTTTCCACGAGAGAATCATTTTACTTGTAAATGAGATAAAGCTTGACAAAGACTTATATAAGTTCTATACATGCAATGAATATTTGAATGAAAAATAAAACAAGACAACAACGACACTTTTGATCTCATAAATCTATAATAGTATTATCATAAATTCTTATGAATCAGGATGAGCCGAATTGTGCATGTTTATAGAGTTCGAACTTGACTTTCAAGCAGCCAAAAGACCTATAGTGTAGCATAAAATGCTATTGATGCTAAAGCATCTGCGACAGTGAATTCACATGTGACCATCTTTGTAAATAGCTGAATTATGTATGATTGTAGTGCTACAACTTGGCTTTTATGTAGACGAGTAATCCCTATTGACTGTTTAGCTTATAGAAACCTAATCTTTTGACAAATTGCAAAACTGACTCTATTTCAGTTGTTCTGTCAGTCATGAAACTGTGATTTCTTTTGTTATTGTGATGTCATTCTTTCAGAATTTACACTTCACTTAGGAACTAATTAAAAGTGAAAAGACAAATGGGTATCTTTTTTTTTTATCGGTTCGTCTCACAACTAGTGTAGATGAAAATGGAGATAATGCCCGACTAAAAGATGCCTCATACATTTTGCATGGTTCTGGGAGTGCATAGGCACGTAAGTGATGGTCAAGGAGACAGTAAAAGACAAGGCACTGGTAGTAGTGCTGAAGAGGAGTTTACAGCCTGTAGGCGATTTTACGTTGCTAATTAATGCAGATTGTTTCATTTAGCTAACAAACAAAAAATATTCTTGTCACCTTTTGTGTACATTTCATTATTACAAATACATGTCATGTTTCTCTATGTTGTATAAGTCTCAGACATTTTAAAAGTCTGGCTTGTGTAGACTAGAGTAAACAACCCGGTTTGTAGGTTGTGTCTTTTTTTTTTTTTTCCCTCAAAGTCTTTGTACAGAAAAGTCATACGATTTACTACAATTATAGGTGCTGTGTCCGGATTTTGTCTGGTTACTTTTAAATGAAATATGGTGATAGTACAATATATAATGATCAAATATTTTGATATATTATACTGGGTTGTTTTATCGCTTCCCTAAAATGCCTAAAGACTAAATTCGGTAGATTGGATACATGTCCAATTAGATAACGAATGACAAAACATGACAGATGACAGAACTGGAATTGTGTACTGAGGATACACAACCTGAACTAAGTAGATCATTAGGAACTTGAAGCACTTCATTAGAAATCATGATTGCAGCTGGATATCTGTCTGGAAGTGTGTGTAGGTGTTTGTAAGTTCACCGTACATCAATCTTCATATGGTGTAAGTGAGACATTGTCATATAATGTGCTTCTCAGCCCCTATAGTTTCATTATTGAGCTTATTGAATTAATAATTTAGTCTTTAATTATTAATTCAACTAATGACTTTGTATAAAACTGTTGCTGTAACATGCTTACTTTTTTTTTTGCTCTTGTCCTCCTGCAGTATTTCTCCTGCTTGCTAGTGATCTTCCTGGTTGAGCTTGTTGCTGGAGTTCTAGCATATGTGTATTATCAAAAGGTGAGTCACACACACACACACACACACACACACACACACACACACACACACACACACACACACACACACACACACACACACACACACACACACACACACACTTAAGCATTAACAAAGACACACAAACAAACGATCAAACTTGCAAAAAGACACACACACTAACATGCAAAAAGACACACACTCACTTAAACATACAAAAAACACACTAACTCAAACATGCAAAAGGCACACACACACACACACACACACACACACACACACACACACACACACACACACACACACACACACACACACACACA
Source organism: Tachysurus fulvidraco (assembly GCF_022655615.1). NCBI lineage: Eukaryota > Metazoa > Chordata > Actinopteri > Siluriformes > Bagridae > Tachysurus > Tachysurus fulvidraco. Next base: position 14,019,324 of record NC_062536.1, read on the forward strand.
CAAACATGCAAAAACACACACAGACATGGGAAAAGAAACACACAAACTCACTCAAACAAGCATAAAGACAAACACAAACATGCAAACACACACGTACAATCTCACTCAACCATGCAAAAACACACACAAGCTCACTCAAACGTGCAAAGATGCACACACACTTAAATTTGATGACTCAAATATTCTCCATTTAAATTTTATTTATTTATTTTTTAATAAGTGCATCACTCAGGAACCTGAAGTGCACTTCTGCTTGTTGGAATTTTAATGTGTAAATACTACACTGGTGGATGTGGTAGCCCATTGCTCAAGGTGTTGGAGTACCAATCAGAAGGTTATGAGTTTTAATCCTAAGTCCACCAACATTTCAACATCATACAGCATCACAAATGACTTCTCATGAGGATTTCAGATCGCTCTTTTACCGACTGCACCTCTTCGTTTCCCAATCATCAAACCCTCTCACAAAAGTCTTCTTGTATTTTAGTCAAAACATCCCACATTTATTTGTCTTCATCTCTCCTCACTTTCTCTCAGTTGAGCGAGGAGCTGAAGCAGCATCTGAGTACGACAATGACGAAGAACTACGCTCAGCCAGGGAAGGAGGGCATCACTCAGGCAGTGGACAGCCTGCAGCAGGACGTAAGACAGTCCACATTAAAATCCTGACCACCAGGACATAGGGCCATAATTTAAAACCTTGCATGGGGAAATTATTATTATTTTTTTTAACACAGATAGTATCAGTATACTAGTATTATGTAAGGATGAGTATATAATGAGTCAGTGTGGTCATTCGGTTAGCAGCAATTAGAACAAGATCATGTCAACATAAAATCTAACATATTTGATAAACAGGAATAATACTGCTTTTCCATTGTCAGTTTTTATATATTTCTTATTTATATTATTTTGTTTACTGACAAAATAAATTAAACAAGTAATCAGTGATTCCTACAAGGAAATTTCCTGTTGGAATTTTATTATTTTCTTTATAAATAATATATTAAGTATACTCAAAGTCATATAACATTATTATATATACATTAATATAATAATATTAATGATGGTAGTTACTAAATAATATTTGTTTAAATGAGTAACTGTACAAAAATCTATGATTTTTTAAGGAACAGGTTTAAGATAGTAAAAAGTTTCTCAGATCTTATTTGACAAATTCTTCAAATTCGTGCTTGAGTGTAGTCTGCGCATCAAGTGAGCAGATTTATACACAGAAAAGGAAAGAGACACTGTGAAAGGAAACACAGCTATCAGCATTCTCTATTTTTAACCAGAACATGAACAATTTTTTTTTTTTTTTCAGAATATGAAAACTTCAGTCTCCAGTTTTTTGTTGTTTCCAACAGTGCGTGGGATGACTGAGGCACTTAGTCACTTAGTTCATTTAAATTACACTTGCACTAAGACAGGCACATTATCCAGTCCTGATTATTAAAATAATACTCGATTCCTCAAGTAAACAATTAGACATTGAAATTTAAAATCAAAGCCAAATTACTGTTACTATTTTGATATAACAGCAATTTCCCAAAGTGTTTGTTCCTCTTACAAAACAGCAAATTATGTACAGTGAATATGAAAAATCGGTTTTGTGAGATAACAACCAACACCGTTCTGGTGAAAAATGTAATCTAATACTTAAAAGCACCTTTTGCTTGGAATACATTAGATTTGGGTAAGAGTCTAATTCCGTAGCACATCTTGTTTTGTCAGAATTATTCTGCTCCATCGTCCAAAAATGCTCTAGATCCCTTTGCATTGCTTGTGGGGTGGGGTGGGGTGGATTTCCTGTGAACTTTCATCTTCATCTACTCAAGCCATTGATTTATTCATTTGGATTTGTGCTTTGGGATTTTATCTTTTTTTATTTTCAGCTGTCTAACAGAAGCCTGCACATTTTGTGCCAGAAATAGATTGGTATTTGGAACTATCCAATAATTCCCGGTATCTTGACTAGAGCTCCAATACCAGCTGGATAGAAACATCCGCAAAACCTAACATTAATGCTGCCACCAACATGCTTTAGCAATGGTATGGTGGTCTTTGGGTCATAAGCAGTCTGTTAGAAATATCCCAAATGGTACTACTTTGGTCTCATAAAATCTTAACAAATTTGGCAACATGGTTTGGGGTGAGTTAAGTGAGCTGGATGTTTTGTTTTTTCATATAGACACATTACACAATTCCCATTATTGTGAAGAATACGAGATTGTTGTCATATGGGGCAGTGGTGGCTCAGGGGCAGAAGTGGCTTGGGACAGTGGTTGCACAAGTGGTTTTAAGACTCTAGTTTGTTGATTAGAAAGTTAGGGTTAAAGTCCCAGCGCTGCCAAGCTGCCACTGTTGGGAAATTGTGCAAGGCCCTTAACCCTCCCTACTCCAGGGGTGCTGTATCATAGCTGCCCCTGAGCTCTGACCTCAATTGGGAGTGGAACCACTACTGTTAGAGCAACTGTTATTAAGAATTATGTGACCTAACACCTTATGACATTTCACACTGCAGTTTAAGTGCTGTGGAAGCAACAACTCGTTTGACTGGCAGAACAGCGTGTACATCCAGTCCCCAGAATCTGAAAGCAGAGTGGTTCCTGACAGCTGCTGCAAAACTGTGACACCTGCCTGTGGCCGGCGAGACCACCCTTCTAACATCTACAAAGTGGAGGTGGGTGTTACATGAATCTCGTTCCCACAGACTCGCGTAAGTTATTTTAAATGAGGTAAAGTTGTAACCAGCACTGGGATGCTTAATAATTATAATTCTTTTAATATGCCACTTGGGGAAGGTGTGAATGAGGAAAGTACAGCTATAAGTCTAGCAGCTGCTCATGTTGACATTATAGCAGTTCTCTCTGAGCTGACAGGAAGGTGCTAATGCTAGAGCTAACTCCCCATTGAGCCATATACAGTACATTACATTACAATATCAGTCCACAATCTGATTAGTCCCTTCGGGTGAGATTTTATAGAGGGGTGTAGTCATACATCAAAATCTCTTAACTTAATGAAATCTTGTAATGCCAGATGACAAAGCGTAAATATTTGAACTCCCTAACGTTCAGGACCTGTCATCAGATCCAGCCTTACTGTTATTACTCATGACTGCATGGCTTTCCAAATGGTTAAATGTTGTAACTGAATAATACGCTTTAGAAATGAAACTCAACATTTGTAACATGGGTTAACATAAGAGAGGGAAATTGCCATTATTTGGCTAATAATTCATCAATGGCTAGCCATAATTTATATTTACCACTTAGCTAAATTACTACTAGTACAAACATTGTTTTCTGTTAAGGGGAAAATGTTAGACTGTTTGTAAAGGACAGCAGAGTTTATGTCTTCTTGACGTGTTCTAAAACCCTTGGAAGTTAGCTAGACGTGTGACTAGCTAGCTAGCTAAAAGACAACTAACTGGATAAACTAAATTCTCATGCCTCATCACTTCCGGTGTATATATTTTTATTTTTATATATGTTTAAATTTGATGTGCATTTTATCCAATCCTAGTTGTTTTCATAATTAACAGGACATGTTTTTAGCTAATGTTAGCTTGCTTGTTCATTACCGTTAAGTCTGTGTGCTGTTTCTGGAGTGGTGTATTTTTAACCAGCAGCAATTAGAAAGTTATTATGCATATATAAAGTATTTTTTGTCATTAGGTTTTGACCTATTGTCAATATACTGACTTCACTGACTAGTTTGGCAAAGCAAGGAAGTACAAAAGGTTTTCATAAGGGGTTTTAGATAATACAGCCTTTAAGTTTTTGCAGTTTTTTTCTGCTGAATGTTTTAGCTTCCGTCCGACTGGACAGACAAACATGGTGCCAAGCTTTTAGAAAACAGTGTAGTCTGCACAGAAATTAAATCTGGCATGTGGGTGAAGGTGACCTGCTCTCACCAGCAGAGCACAAGCGCAGTATGGTGTTTGTGTCTGTTCTGTGAAGTTTAAATTGCTCTTGTGTCTTGCAGGGTGGCTGTATTACTAAGCTGGAGCAGTTCCTGGCTGACCACCTGCTCATCATCGGTGCTGTCGGGATCGGCGTGGCCTGTCTACAGGTAATGCCTTGGTTATTAGAGCTCTAGATCTTTTTGATTGTTCAAGCTGTTACTTACAGTATTATTTAATTTAACTTATTAGAATATATTTTTGCTTATACCTGCTTTAATACCATAGCTATGAGAGATTCTCAATTCTGATTGGTGAGAAGATAACAGCAGCTTTATTACAGCAACTCTAACAGAAATCACAGGTTTATATCAATGCACTCATTCTTATATGTTATTGTTTCTATGGCAACAGCTTATTCACAGGAAATTGGATTTACATTTATTTACATTTACGATATTTGGTGGACATCATTACCCAGATCTTTAGATTTGATCTCAACTGAGCAATTGAGGGATTTCCTTCTTCTTTTGTTATTTTACTTTAAATAGCTTGGTATGGTATGGAATCAGATGTCAAATTTTTTATTTATTTATATTATAAATAACTGACAGATTTTCATTACCAGACAAAGACAAAGTTAATTGTAATTTAAGCATCAACACGGCACATTTCAGCTTCTTTCAGGACCATTTATATTGAGCAGGTAAAATGGCTTTAAGGTTTAGAATAATGCCACCTCAACCTTGAACCTACACTGAACCATTGATTCAACACAGAACAATAAGGCACTTGAACATTGATCTGATGTTTAAGTGACGACTAAAATGGACTGTTACCTAGATCTGTGGGTCAGTCTAAAATGGAAGACTATATTTACCTCAGACCTCGATTAGGCAGTATTGACAGATCCCTCGCTACCGCACGAACAGAGAGAGGACTTCCAAGTTTAGTCTTATTCTCCAATGTCAGTATGTTGGGTGCTATTGATCTGTTTCCCATTATATAAACCCAAGCACTTGTTTCTGTTCGAGTCAGATTGCATTATATGAATTTTCTCTGACATGTTGAAAATATGGCATCCGGGTGGGAAGGGTTCACATGGCACAATGTCTTACTGAATGGTTAATTGAGGATGAACAGGATGTGAATCATATCTCAGACAAACTGTACACCTGAACATGTGATATACAAATAATCTTCAACAAAGACACAACAAATAGAATAAAATGACAGACATTTTTGTCATTTTTATATTATTCAGACACAAAATGTAAGACAAATGGCTCAGAATCGCAGACAGTATGCTTGTAAGTGGGCAAGACTTTGCAAAGAGTAGTTTAAAAACATTTTTTTTATTACACCGGAAATGGTGTTAGGACCCTCTGGTGGTGTGGAATGATATTGTTAAGTTACCCTGTGACAATAAAGGACAATAAATTGGGCTTTTCACAATTTTTTTTTGGTTTTGTTTTGTTTTATTTGTGAGCAGCTGTCTGTATAAATATATACAATTTATTAACATACTTATGGGTTGAATATTGATGGTTTGTAGTGGAACTAAGAAAACAAATCATAGAAAAAAAAATTTAAATGGTCAGGAGCCGAATGGATGGAGGCACTTAGGAGGGCAGAAAGTACAAACCCTAATAAAGGGACACCTTAAATGGAGTTGAATAACTAAAAATAATTGAACATACTACACTCTTTTTTTGATAAAATGCTTATGAGTAAATGTGAAACCTAAGATGCTAAATACCTTTCTGAAAAAAAATGTACCTTGAACTGTGGTATCTTGAACATATTTCCATATGGCTGTTACATGACACTACACGACAAATACAATTTTGTTTTGCTCATAAGAAGGCAACAATCAGTTCTTAATACATCAGGAACAAGGCTCACTGCAGTAGCACTGTTCATGTCCTTGAGCCACATGCACCAGAGTGTCACATGGCTGACTAATCACCGTGGAAACCTTTAACTGTTTTAAGAATCTACTGTTGAAATCATTTTACAGGAAATAAATAAAATAAACTCATAAGTTAAACTAAAAGTGGGCAGAAGCACCTCTCGAGTGAGTGCAATAATTAAATTGGTGCTCTTCAGCGAGCTGTTATTATTATTTTAATAAACAGATGGTATTGGTGCACAGAGGTCAAGTGCTCTGTAGAAATAATTGTGTAAAAACAGGACGAATGGGCATGCAGGTGACCTGGCTAATGTTTCATTTCAGATGGAGATACTAATTTATATGTTGTCTGTTTATGTGTATTTTATGTGTATGTGTGTGTATCTCATTTCTCCTAAATATATGATCCATTTGTGCCTCAGTAAACATTGTGTTTCAATACTTTGTCTTTTATTAAGTCTCTGTCTTGCTTTCTCTCTCTCTCTCACTCACTCTCTCTGTCTCTCGCTCTCTGTCTCTCGCTCTCTGTCTGTATATGTGTAAAGTAGTATTTTCTCTTTCCTCAGTAATATTTAATAAGCTGATAATCATATACTTTTCATCCAATTAACATTTATGTATTTTAATGATTTGTCTTTTGTCTCATGTCTCTCTCTCTCTCTCTCTCTCTCTCTCTCTCTCTCTCTCTCTCTCTCTCTCTCTCTCTCTCTCTCTCTCTCTCTCACTCTTTGTATGTGTGTGATGGTTCTGTATCTGTAGTTAGCAGGAGCACTGTTGACTGCCTGCTTTATTTATCTGCTTTATAAAGAAGAGGAAGAAGACTTCTCTGATGTTTGAATGATCAGCCCCGCTATCTGGCTCCTCAACAGCCATGTGGGCGGAAGGTCTGCCTTGTGTGTGTGTGTGCTCTCACATGTGTGTACTGTATAAGTGCATCATGCATGTTAATACAGCATGTTGTCATCACCTCATCGTGGCTGTGCTTTCCGAATATGAGCACAGAAAATGCTTGTTCTGCTGCTTGCACGTAACCAGGCTCAGTCAGTATGCAGACCACACTGCATGGCTTCTCTTCCTTCTTCATCCCTTAAGTTATAATCATAGATATATGACAAATACAAATATATGACAGTTTTATAAAACAGCAACATCACACACTTGTATCTAAGTGTGTAAGCCATCGCAGGTATATAGAAACTTCATCACTACACTTTCTAAAACGTTATCTTTGTGGCACAGATGTGAACTTTCCCAGAGATCAGGAGCAGACACAGTACCAAAAAGGTCAACACCTAGTGTCAAATAAAGTTTAAAAGACAATCTTATCAGCCAATAAGAGAGCAGGAGCCGTGCGTTTGGTAGTTCACCCAGAATGATCTAGAAAAATAAATCGTTTTTGAAAAACTGGAATATGACCAACTGAAGTGACATGGTCTTTTTTTATCTGAATATTTAACATTTTTAATAACCGTGGCACAAATTTGGATCTTGACTGGAATGTTATTAAATTGAAGGCACGAACCTGCTCCAGGATGACAATGCCTCTGTGCACAAAGCAAGTCAGTGTAGAAGAACCCACGTATCCTTCACAGAGCCCTGAACTCAACCCCAGTGATCCCCTCTCGATGAATAGGAATGTCATCTACGTGCCAAACCTCCACACCCATAACTCACTGCAGCTTTATGGCTGAATGAGCAAATCCCCACAGTCACACTCCAACATCTTGTGGAAAGCTTTTCCAGAAGCACTTATGGGTGTGATGGACAGATTTCAATATATTTTAGCCAGTATAAATTCTGTACATGTTGACAGAAACTCTTGGTAGTGAGGCACTACTCTATTTACCACAGTTATATTTCAATTTAAAGACAAAACAAATTACCTTGAAATTATTGTTAGAATTTTTACATTTTTCAGCAAAAATCTCCATAATCCCTTTTCATTCTTCAATACCATGTCAGTAATTTTACAAGTCTCAAAATATACGTTAAAACTAAGTCTTTTAGTCTCAGTCTTTTCTGAGAGAGAAAGAGATGGTCGACCTGTCATTCTTTATCCAATTTCATATATTTTGTGTTGTTGAAAATTGGTGGTGAAATAGAATACGCTGTTTATCTGATATAGGATACACTGCACATTATGTATGTAGAGCGTTTGTCTCCACTCTTTCCTTTCGGATCCTTTTTTCCTTCTGATGCTTTTAAGAGATTATCTTACACAAACACACACACACACACACACACACACACACACACACACACACACACACACACACACAAAAAAAAACTTGACCGATTCTACCTTTCATTAATTATTTGCAACTTCCCTTTTATGGGTAAATTAAAGCCTGTAATGTTCCCTCATCCATCCACCCCCCCCCCCCCCCCTGACTGGCTCTTAGTGTCAGATTAAAACTTATAGACTAAGTAGTAGATCGTGTGTATGCAATTTTTCAAGTCCAAGACATTTTTGGTGTCTGGCGATTGTTTTGTTTTGTGTTTTGTTTTTATTGAAACTATGAACTAACAAATCATAGAAGTCTATCAACCAATTCTACTTTAATTCAATCTTAGTACAATAATTAAATTTTTTTTTTTTTGACAATCATTATTATAGAAAAATTACAGATTATCCTATTTATTTTACAACCAGAAAAAAAACATCACAAACACAAACACAAACATCACAACTAATGAAAATACAAGTAGGTGTGGTAGCGGAGCATAAATACAATCACTTGGGCCAGCAACGTAAAACTCCTTAAGACTATATGAGGAAGAAATCTTAAGAAGAACCAGACTCCAAAGGGAACTCATATTTATCTGGGTGACCAGTTTATACAGGTCTGTTCCGTTGTGGCATTAAAGTTTATCCCATGCACAAAGTGGGAAAACACTTCGAATACTTCTCTATCACACATCACCAAGCACACATGCTTTCACATGTATATTTACACTGAGGGGCAATTTATTATGGGTAATTCACTTGTAGCTTGTGTATCTGTGAGGATGATAGGCAGCTCCACACAATTCTTCACATCAGTAGGTCATGATTTATTTATTTATTTTATTTATTTATTTGTTGTTGTTTTTTTACTCAAATTCAATTTTAGATTTCAGTTTTGTGGTTTTCAGGTTTCATTTTTGGTTCTGTTTTATTGGTAGAAAGAGATTCACTTATTTTCATAGAAATTATTGTCCACTATAGTACTCTTGGATGCAGCCTGTGCAAAGCCTCTCTCTCCTAAAAAATAAATTAAGATAAAATAAAACAAAAAAACAAACAAACAAATAAATAAATATTAATACCTATTAGCTAAGATTAATTTTTATTATGTTATTGTTTTATATTCTATTTTTTATTTATTCTGTTCTATATAGATGCCATTGTATACATTTGATAGGAAATGGGATTTATAGGGAGTAATGTCGTACCTTTCAGTCTCTTTTATGCAGATCGTCAGATTTTACTCTTCAGATATTATTTATTGTGCCTCATAAACCCAAATATGTAAAAAAAAAAAAAAAAAAAAATTCAATTGAATGTTTACACACAGGCTGTTTACTCTCTCTCTCTCTCTCTCTCTCTCTCTCTCTCTCTCTCTCTCTCTCTCTCTCTCTCTCTCTCTCTCTCTCTGTGATTTTAATAGTCATTACAAGTCTAACTCTTTAAACACATGCACGTGAATAGTTACACACTCCCACACATGCTAATTGACCCGAATGCAGAACTGCTGCCATAAGGGCTGCTTTACACCTCGGTTTCCATAGTAACTGGATGCTGCTCAATCTCTTTATCAGATGCTTCTATAAAGAGCTTCTTCTACAAATACAACTACATACACTTATAGTTAAAATAATAACTATTAACTATTCGCTATTAAAATACTCAAAATAAATTGGCCTAAGAATGATGCTTGAACTTCTTTTTTTTTACTTGTGCTTATGTCACTTATCCTAAATCCTGATGCCCATCGATGAATTTCTTCTCAGCACTGACCTTGAAGTCAAAAACTAACAGCTTATTTTGTCATTCTTTATAAGTGCTCAGTACAGTACAATGCTTCTCTAGAATATATACTGTACCACATATATTCATCTATGGGCTTCTGTGATGCCAGTGCAAAATTATTATTATGCAACTTTATATATACACATTTCATCTGTGTGGGTTTTTTTTTTTTTTTTCAGATCTGTGGGATGGTGTTTACTTGTTGCTTGCACAGACGGATAAAGCTCGACCCGTACTGATCGATCAGCAGAAGCTCTACGTGTTGCCTCGAGTCCTTGACGCCAGTTCACATGCTTGATTTGACATTCCTCCCTTTTCTTTTTCCTAAAATGCATGAATGTACTCTCCCTCCAGTATAAAGTTACACGAATATGTCTTACTCCTTCTTTTAACCTTACAGTAATTATTTATTTCCAGGAGTCTTGTCTCTGTAATGTAGTAGTCTCAGCAAGAATGTAATCCGGTTATCCTAATGCTTGTGTTCTTATTACACCCAAAGGTTTTTATATAATCTACAAAAGAAAAAAAAATCTATTTTTTTCTATGAGCACTCTATATGTAACCAGTTAAAGCTGCTATCTTTATGCAACTAGAAGCTATTTTTTCTTAATCATAATACAGTATAATGTATATAAATCATATAAATGACTGTGATGCAGTCAAATGTATTTTAGCATTTTCACGTGAGCTATGAATGTGTAGTAAATGTTTTGCTAACAAAATGTACACTGAGAGCCTGAGAACTACTGAGATGCTAAAAATAACAGGGATTTTTGGAGTATAGCATACTCTATAAGCACCCTATGGTGTATTGCATAAGAATTCACCTCACTGAAATTTTACAGTTATCATGTATATTAGGTTTAACATTTAAACTTAGTTGGGATTAATGTATGAAAGGGTTCATTTAAGGGTCTGGGCTTTGACTTGTTCTGGTTGTTGAACTACCCATGTAAAGCGATGGCTGTAATGTTTAAGGTTGTTGTACAGCTAGAAGGCAATTTGCCCTGACCAGTTTTCCAATCCCTACAAATGAAGCTTCATGCTGCCACCACCATGCTTCACAGTGGCAATAGTATTTATAGTATATAAGTATATATAATGAGTAAAAAAAACAGAATAAAAAAGTTCAGAAATGAAGTTTTGTGTAATAAAATTTAATGACAGGCAAAAAGTATTGAACACGCTTATTGAAATTTATTTAATACTTCGGACAAAAGCCTTTGTTGGTAATAGCGGCTTCAAGACGCCTCCTGTATGGAGAAACTAGTTGCTTGCATTGCTTAGGTGTTATTTTGATTTTCTAAGTTTTCTTTGTCAGTATATATGTTTTATTATCTCCAATTCAGACATTAGGCTCTCAAACTGCTCTGATACCTGATGCATTAACCTGAAAGTGTGAACTTTCTTTATCTTTTTAAAGAGGCCTTTAACACACAACTGCCTTTAATAATAGAGCATTAAGGGCTATAAATATTTTGAGATTTGGACATGTTAGATACACGCAACCTTCATGCAGTCTCCATGAGTTATTTAAGCAAGTACTATAAAAATTCAAAAACATTTTCTGCCACCGCTTGATATGGTTGTCATAGCAACCTGCATCTAATTGGGGGAAAGAATCTTTGCATTTTATTGTCAGCAGTTGATGTTTAACTTTTAATTTGTCTTGTGCATGAATTTAGTACTTGGGAGAATGGTGCAAAAATAACCGACTATGCTTTATTTAGTTGGTTTATCATTTATTCAGCTACATTATATTGTACACCTATGATTATATCTGTCCAGTATGTCATATATTTGTTGCCTAGATGCCTTTAGAAAAATATGTGCCTCTTTCAAAGGACAGCAGATGTACTACTTTATACTGATGTAGCAATGGCATGTTCTATGTACTAGGTGTGTATACTGATCCTTGTTACTGAAAATAAAATATCTTTTGGAGATAAATTTGCTGAATTCAAGTGTAGTGTTCATTCTGAGACATTGCCACCTTCTCTCCAAAAAAAACCAAAACCTTATATGGTCAGTTCCTAGTTGAAGGCTATAAATTCATAATGCACCTATAAAGCATGCTGATGTCCATCTGTGTTTATGTTAAAAAGTTGTTACTTCACAGGTCCATGCAGACAAACATGAGTAAATATTCATGACTGAACCTTCTCCCCATGTCTATGTGGCTTTTTAGGTTTCTTTGGTAGATGGTTGACGAATTGGCGATGCCATGTGGAGTGTATACCCACCTCATTTCATTAGTGTTCCATGGATCCTTCACAACCCTGGATATGTTCAGGGCTCAGGATAAGGTTCAGGATAAAGCAGGACTAACAGAGAGTGAGTATTTAAAATGTGACCTGCTTTAGACAGCAGGTGGAGACAGAAACGCATATTTACAGGCTAACTGCAGCGTTAAATGTAATGTATATGACCGATGTGTTACAGCTAGGCTCAAAATATAAGTATGTTTCATAGGTGGATTAGAACCAGGATGGCAGCCCTGACGTCACATGGCGGCAACTGGGTAAGTTGTGTAATGAGTTTTGGAGTTCCTAGAGAAATTAAAGCCAGATTTCTTATAGGGGTAGAACTCGATTCTGGTTTTCCATAGGAACACCTTTATCAAAACTTTAACTATTAATCCTCATTTAATCCCACAGCGATGCTGAATTCCCAGTCTGATTACTCAGAAGGTTTTGATTCATTTTCTATAACATCAGTTCTGATGATAGTGTAAGTGCCATTAAAGTTTTATATAGATTTGCTATTTCTAATACCGTAGTTGTTACTACAATGCCTGCTTCACAGGGATTAGTATGACAGACACAACACATAAACAAATGTTTTAAATGTGTGTAACTGTTGATATGGTAACTTGTCTATGAGTTCTGGTCTCCAGGGACCTCTTTGGAAGAGTCAGTAGTATATCTTTATGAATCCAGGATGGTCTTCAGGACGGAGGGATTTGTGGTTGCTCGATTGCTCGACAAGGCAATGAATTGCTTTTTTTTTTAAATGTGTAAAAAAAAAAAAAAGATGCTAAAGAGGAGGTGGCTGTTTTAATGTTGTGGAACATACAGCTATAATGTAACTATAAACGGATAAAAAGTGTCATTCTTCAGTAAATAAAAAAAATCCATGGTATAATATATTTATAGTAAAATATCATATTTTTCTCTAACAGAATGTTTGAAGTGTTTTAGTCTTTATGTAATGCATGGAGGATGATTCATGTACATGTGGGTGGACGTGCCAAACTGCCTCCCACCCCAAACTGTCTTTATAAAGCGAGATAGCATAGGTGTCATTTCTTTCTACACATCGTGCATAAGGCAGACCTGTAAGAGTGTGAAGTCTTGAAGAAACTAAACTGTACATAAAATATATTGTACAGTCTGCTCTCTCAAAACATGCTCAAATGCTTTTAATACAGGACGTTGTTTCACAAAGGATCTCCATAGGACGTGGCCCAAAAATCTTTATTCTCTTCCTCCTATGAATTACTTTTTTCATATATATAAAATATATGAATGTACTGTAGATCAGGTCATAGATCAGTCTTCCATAAAGCTGAGCGTGTAAGTGATCAGGCTCCTGTATCACAGACTCGGCGAGCCCTGACTCCAGAACCTGTGTTATAACCTGTAGTAAATGTGCCAGAGAGATTTAGGATGGGATCAAAGCATGAAAGATATTGCCTTTGAGATACAAAAGCTCTGCATGTGAGAAGGTCCAGAGTCAGAGTCGGTCATTGCTGCAGCATAAATCTGCCCCTGTATTACTGTCAGCATGTGGACATGTGTCAGAAACATGCAGGCCCTCGGAGAGATCAAGTACGCCAGATGTTGGTTTCCCAGGTCGGGCCTGCTCAAGAACTCTGCCAAACAATGTCCTCGAGCCACTCTAAAGACAAAATAATGTGCAGAGGAATTGAGCTGTTGGATTAAACTGAATTATTCATTCAACTTCGCAATTTTATTACACTCTACTGCATTGACAGAATTGTATTGGGGGGGCATCAACGTGCATAAAGCCTTAAACTAGGATGCTAGGAGGGTTAGAATAGCTTTAAGGACCCTATCAGAAAAGATTTTTTTTTTTAATGCCTTTTTAAAGCCATTTAAAAGTTTCCCCTTAATTTATATTACTGAACCAATTCATACTGATCTTACCTGCTTTTCCACATGTCTTTCTAGTGGCATCAATAATATCATGTACACTCTTAGATAGAAAGTTTCCGGGATTCTTATAGGTAAAATAAATTGTCATTCCCTTTTTAAAAGAAATTATATATTATATATAAGTAGCTAAAACCTATTCACAGAAGCTTTCCCCCCAAATTGTATTTGATATCTAATTGAAGAGCATCATTAATATGCACCTTCTCTTAATGTCTGAGATAAAGTAATATCAGAGCTCCAATTTGAAGCTTTAAAAAAACAACTTACAACTTAAAAACAACTTAAGGTTTTAACGAGACTAAATTAGTCCTATTTGGATTATTGACTCTGCTTCAGTTATCTTGATATAGCTTGGAAGTAAAAAAGGAAAACAGTGTCATTAAATCCTTTTGACTTTTTCTTTGTGTTAAAGCTGCATTCGGTCTCTTAGATATGATCAGTTCTATTGGATTGAGTTTTATTTTTTGCAGTACAGTAAATACTGAGATGTTAAAAAATAAAAAATAATAAAGGTAGGAGCTTGTTATTTTTACAGGCCTCTGCTGCTTTTACATTTGACTAAAGCCCCTTGTAGATTCGAAGTCTGACCTCTGGCTGAGGTGGAAAAAAACGGCTCCTCGAAACCAGAAATTCTGGAGAGTTTCCTCAACCCAAATTCCAGCACGTGATGTCAAGTCAACATCATCAAACATTGACTATCTTAAATGTCAAATTTACACTTTTTTTTTTAAATCACAAATTTAAATGATTAAATTTACTAATTCCACTAATTGAGTTTGTTTGTCGTCTTTGGCTTTTTTTCACAGAAACCATCTGAATTGGCAAACATACAAGCAATAGATTCTTCTTTTAAACTCCACCCAGTAAATATGCATGTAAATTTGTTTACTTTCTGTGCTAGCTGTACTCATGTTATATGGACATGATTGGAAGGAGTGTTGTGATGATCTGTGGAAAATCTGCAGAATATTGATCTTAATATATTATGTTTGGTTGATTTTGCCTGTGGAATCCTAGAAAAACTGATAAATGTGTCATGTGATTGGAATTTGGGGGAAAGTGGAGCAGTGGATATGTTATGACTGGGAGTGAAAATCATTTCAAAACCATAAAAAATTGTAAAGAGAAGTCCGAATTGAATATATAAGTACAGTACAGGGCCAGTATTGGGAATCACCGAATTATTATTTACATTATTACATGTTTCCTGAAAACACACACACACACACACACACACACACACACACACACACACACACACACACACACACACACACACACACACACACACACAAAGTACAGAATGATGTATCCACACCTTAAAGGCAGGGTCTCCGATTTTTAAGAAATGCTTTAGAAAACTGAGTCGGGCCGAATAATAAACAGAAATCAAAACAAAAACATAAACAAACGTGTAGCCAATGAGCAGAAAGGGGCGGGGCTTGTCAATATGCAGCTGACTCGGGAAATTCAACTTTTTTCCTTCTCGATAGGTGAGTAACGTTGGTTTTGCTTTGTTACACAGAACTAATATATGCCTTTGTCCTTTACATGATTATGCTTGTGTGGCATTTTTGCTTGTTTGTTTATCTGCAATCGTATTGTTCTTCCCTTCAGCTATGATAAAGACACATTTCTTTTCATTAGTTGCCTGGGTTACGTATGTATGTGTGGGCGGAGCTACCAATACAGGGGTGGGACCCATTTGGGTTAGGGGCGTGTTTGTTTTGGTGATCTCAAATGTCGACATTGGCTTTCAAAAATCGGAGACCCTGCCTTTAAACCGACATTTTTCTCATCTGATATTTTATCATGCAGCTAATCAAAGGCTGAATGTAAACAGGCTGCACTACATTACTCCAGTCACAGCTGTGTACAGTGGTTTAGGCTTAAATAATGTTGTATTACTTCATCCTTTGTTAACTCTTGACTTTATTTTTAGCCTCAACAATAACAGTACAATAAAAATATTCTGATGCTTATAATCCAAAATGAATTGCTGCAATCCAAACATGGCAGAAGTTTGACTGGGAAATGTGTTTATAGGACGAATAATTTGGGTGTCAGAGGCAGGATTAGTCTCTTACACAGACATAGAGAAGTAAATAAACAAATCTTTTCATCGTCATAACTAGCTACTAGGACACACATTACTGCGTTATAGATTTTATTTATAATTCGATTCGATTGCCTTTTTTTTTGGTAAGCAATCTGACAATCACACAATAAATCCAAGATGACAGATCTTTTAAAGTTGTTACTTGTATAAGACAAGCTAGATTGATTACAGTAATGCTAGCTGATGTATTCTGTGCTAGTTACAGCGAAGCTCAATGGAATATTTACATGTATGGTTTATTAATTTATTAATATATGCTTTTTTAAAATCACTGATTAGAGAGTAAAACTGATATCGCCATATCGATTAAATCGCTGTAACTGTATTTCAAAATATTTACCTAAGTAAAAGTTACATTCAATTAAATAAATTTCAACTTCATCAAAACTCTGAGAAAAACATCAGAGCAGAAGATAGAAGAACGGAAATATACCAGTGGTTAAAAATTAGCCATTACAGGTGTAGTAAATAATGGGAATTGTAATGCGGTAAATTTAACTTTGGTGACGATGTAGATCTCAGTAAAAATTTGATCCTGGTGTACTCTCATAGCATTTTGTGTCTATATTTATAAAAGGTCTATATTATACAATAGGAGGATTAATCTTATTCTGTCCATACTGATTAATATTAGATCAGAATTTATGATCTGGGACAAATAACTTCTTGGTGTCTTTATTTAAGGGAATAAAAATTACATTAAATTATATTTTAGCCTTTTTCTGCTGTCCTCGGTGTATGTGAGTCATACCTGGAATTTAGTGATTTGTGTGAAGCCTAATTGGAGAATATTGGATTCTGGCTTGCTAGTTTGTCGAGGTTATATTAAGAATAACTGAAGAGAAGAAACTGGCTGAGGAATCTAAGTTCAGGTCAGCGGTTAATGGAATTCATTTCTGGTAGTTGTTGTGGTGGCTGGTGGCGTCAAAGAGACCCGAACCTTCTTTAGTACTCTTGTTTCTCTTTCTTACTTGTTCTCTGTCTTTCTTCTTTATTATTATTTTTTTACCCTCGCTTTTGTTCTGGAGAAAGAACTGCAGACAATTTGGCATACCACTGCCCTGGGGTGAGTGTTGGTATGTGTCATTTTGTATCAAACTTCAGCTGACACAGAGCTATGCATATCTTTACACACACAGATCATTTCCACAACTCACCACAGTCATGCTTAACATTGCAAGGCCTTAGTATGGTCGGGGACACACATGCCTCGCATTACAGCTGGCGTCTTCACTGCTGCTATAAGAGGCATTTCCATGTGTGTGGAAATGAGCTATATGAACTTTATTATATTCATGTTTTTTCTGCTGTCAGTCAGTGTAGGTTTTAATGTCTGAGTTTAGGTTATGGAATTGTAAAAACAAAATGGCTGAGCTTTTGTGCAGCACTAAAGATGTCCAGCAGAGGGCAATGTTGCCCCAAAGTCGTGCACCTTAGGGACACTTTATGAACAGTAATGGCATTTACCATTATCAGGACTGATAGCAACTAATACAATCACTTCACAAATTTTAAGATAACAAAAATATGATGCATATGATACATTAATACACTTAAACCCTAAAAACTCTGCACGGATGCTGATCACTTTCAGGGCTCAAGAGAAAAAAAAACTGAGTACAGACATATTTCTGCTATTACTGATTATGAGTCCACTTTATCACATGGCAGTGGTGAGAGATAAATAATTAATGATAAATAATTAGACAGATTAAAGAGAGGGAAGAGAAAGAAAAACAGATGTGGGGGGCCAGATCACATGGGCATTGAGACAAATCACCATGACGACAAGCCTTTAAATCCATGCATGTGAGCTTCCTGCCAAATTCTGCTCCAAAATATCTAAGAATAAGAATGCCTTCCTTCATACTTCTTTTTGGAAAACTTCAGGCCTTTTGTGAGAACCTAAATATATTTTAAATATTTCTAAACATTGTTACAACAAATAATAGTTTTATTACAATTTGAGTTTGTAAATCCACAGCAGTATAATAAATTACATAAATGACACTTAATGGTCTTTAACATCTTTCCTGTGTATATAATTGTTTTTATCATGTAAAATGTTAAACAATATAGTTTTTAATCAATCTGGTGAAACCATTTACTTTTTTTCAATTTGAAAATGGGATATATATATATATATATATTCCAGTATTTTCATTTTTTCAGATTATTTTTTTACACCATTAGAGATCATATTTCTCTTAAAAAAAGAATTTACTGCATAAGCCTTCCAACATTGTTTCACAATTTTACATGTTTTAACACTATATTAATAATAATATTAAAAATACTACTGTTATTACTAATACTAGTAAGAATACTAAAAATACTGTACTAATAATAATAATAATAATAATAATAATAAAAGGTTTAAGTAATAATGAAAATAATATAAATTATGTATATATACATATATATATAAAATAAAACATCAAGATGCAGAAAAAAGAGACTGCTACATTAACCATTATTTTATCTGCTATAAAGTAAGTAATAACTTCATAACTTGTCTAGTATTAATAGATAATAGTAATATTACATGTAATATTAATGACTTATAATTAATAATTTACAGTATAATGTTAAACTACTACAAGTGTATAGTGTAATATGTTGTTTATTAGCAAAAGTAAAAATTGTAATTGCTGTGGTATAAGAGCAATAAAACATTTGTACATTAATTAGCCTTTAAGTCCCAAAAGATACTGAAAGTTCACCTTGTTTTTTTCTGTCATGCTTTGTGAATCAATTATATTTACAGCATTTGGCAGCATTTTTACGCTATTATCCAGAATGGCTTTGATTTTATCTCATTGTATACAACTGAGCAATTAAGGGTTAAGGGCCTTGCTCAGGGGCCCAGCAGTGGCTGCTTGGTGGACTTGGGGTTTAAACTCACAACCTATCAAACGGTAGTCCAACACCTTAACTACTGAGCTACCACGTCCCACAGAGCAGCACTTCTTTTACACTCTTTTCGCTCTGGAAGATGAGTATGATGCCTCACTTTATTGTAAGCCTTCACTCTCTGTATTTAAGCTTTTTTTTATATTACCTTAATAAGCTGATGTGCTCAGTCATGACATGTTCTTTTATTATTAATGCTGCCTTCAGGTAATATTATCCTACTTGCCGGTTCTGCAGCAGTGACTACTTCAGAATATGTTAACCTGTTCAATTTTTCTTATTTTTTTAATTTTGCTTTTATTTTCAAACCCTGACATGTATTACTCAGTTAGCTAGCATGCTGACGATAATGAAATTGTGTTCAATTGACAGTGATTTTCATTCTGTAACAATGTACAACATACGTAGTATTGTTGCTGATCTACATAAAAGTCTTGTGTGTAATTTTCATATCATTCAGATCACACAATACCAGGAATCACCCTGTACTGAGCACTCTGTATTTTTTTGGCCCAAAAGTGCTTATTTTAGATGGTCACTGGGGGAAAATCACAGTAACATTTACTACAATACCAAGAGAATAATACGATACAAAGAGAGTAATCTGCAGCTTGCCAGATGCTGCGATGTTTAAGTTATGCAACGAAAAATCATTTTAAAACAATACTTATTAAGTTAAAAGCACATTTTCAGAGTCTTAAGCGAGTGACTGGGGGATGGTTTCATTATATCCTCAACAACTGTACATGAGTAATGGATTCAGCCTCTCAGCTTTGGAATCATTTTTTAAACCACTGACATCTGAGAGAGAGAGACAGAGAGAGAGAGAGAGAGAGAGAGAGAGAGAGAGACACAGAGAGAGAGAGACACAGAGAGAGAGACAGAGAGAGAGAATGCGAGAGAACGAGAGAGAGGACACACACACACAGAGAGACACACAGAGAGAGAGACACAGAGAGAGAGACACACAGAGAGAGAAACAGAGAGAATGAGAGAGAGAGAGAGAACGAGAGAGAGAGAAACAGAGAGAGACAGAGAGAGAGAGAGAGAGACAGAGAGAAACAGAGAGAAACAGAGAGAGAACAAGAGAGAGAGACACAGAGAGAGAGAGAGAGAGAGAGAGGGGGGGGGGGACAGTGAGAGAGAGAGAGAGAGGGGGGGGGCAGAGTGAGAGAGAGAGAGAGAGAGACTACTGAATCTTCCACAAAATTAACCTGATGCTGAAAAAAGAACACACACATACAGAGAGACCGACAGCAGTAGAACCTGCGACAGGGTCCGAGGTGAACACGAACCGAGACGCTGAAATCCTGCCAAACTTTTTATTTTTTTATTTTTTAATCTAAGCTTTGAATGCAGCTATTCTACAACATCAGGAGCATCACTCATACAGTCTACCAGTTCCTCCAGCATTAATAGTGACAGATAAATAAAACACTGCTCTGACCCTTCATTTATTAGGAGTCGAGATGCTGCTGCAGTTGCTATGGACACGCTGTTGCTAAAAGGTTTAGCCATTCATTTGTGCTTCTAAAAAGTAATGGAGGATTTGAGGCTATATATCGACATGTAAGCTATATTCATTCATCACACATTTGAATTTATGAATAGATCTGATCCTGAATGCATGTGTTAGTGTGTGTTTTTTTTAAAGGACAGAGCTGTGATTATCCATGCTCAGCTCATAGAGATACAGATATTTTATTTATGATGTGACACTTTTATGCTTCTTTAATTACACACCGGACTTGCTGTTGTTGTTTCATCTTGCGCTCAGAATAAAGTCTTGTAATCCAGCACAAGCCGCCTTAAACTTAGCATGAAGGAAAATCGCTGTGGCATTTGAAACCATTTCTCAGCCAAAGGTCACAATCTTCTGTTTTAAGCCCTCAACCAATCAGATCTATGCATTTAGTTTTGGGTGTGTGCCATAGAGGTCATCAGATGTTATACAAGCAGCTATAGGTCAGAGTCAAAGGAACGAATCCCAATTATGCTTCGATTCAACTTCAACACCCGAATGCAATGCGAGACTGCCCTCGAACCCCCTCCTTCACACTCCAGCAGTTTCACACAGTTCCTGGCATGATGCAGGCCGGTATTCAATGGAGTGTTTATACAGTGATGTCAGATTGTTTGTCCTGAGCATCAAAAGCTCTCTCATTTGTTCCTGTTTATAAGATATCAAATGTTGAAGCACAAAAGGTTCCGATGTCTGTTATTTATATCGCAGCAGTGCGCAATGCTGTGATGCACAAATAAATACACACACATACTGTATGCATTCAGATTGTTTGATTGAGTCTTTTTTTCTAATGTGGTTGCTGTCTTGTCACACAGTGTTGCAATTCTCTTCTTTGTGCTGGTCGGTATCCATGCTTCCTCTGTGTCTGCCTTTGACTGCAGGAATGACCGCCTTCATAATACCCCTCATATTTTCCCACTCGTACCCCTGCTGCTGTAGCCTCGTCTGTATGAAAAATGGACTGTCGCTCTCTCTCTCTCACACACACACACACACACACACACATACTGTACACAAGTCCGCAAAACCTGCCATCCTGTAGTCCAGTGGGGCATGAGCCAGTGGCCCCAGAAAAATCCGTTTGGCTTCATGGAGATTAATGTGTAGAAAGAGTGGGATGACATTTATGAGGGAAGCAGAAACAGAGACAGACAGAAAGGGGGGAGAGAGAGAGAGAGAGAAAAAGAGAGAGAGAGAAAGGGAGAGACAGCACATGGGTACTACAGTCAATTCATATCCTCCACTCTATGGGACTCTTTGAGGAGTAAGATGAGAAGCTTCGCTGTGGTGTCGGAAATAACTTCCCTTTTGTTCCAAAGCAAGTCTGCAGTCAATACTATTGATGAGGAACTTCAAGAGCCAATCAAGCGTTAACACCAGAGTAATCGAGTTATTCGTTCGCATCGCATCCGTGTCACACTCTTAATTGGCTCAGCATCCGACCGCGGGACATGTTTCCTATAGAACGCGTATATACTCTCCTGCTTAATATAGTGAGGGGCCTCCAATTATAAGAAAGCCTTTTCAGGAAGATAAATAGGAGCAGGCTGTGTGAAAGGCCACTTGTTTGATGTATGTAGTCTTTTTTTTCACAGTCCTGGGGTGATGGGGGTTATCACTGAAAGGCAAATTAGAATAGATTATATGCTGATTAAAGGACCTATGTCCCAGTACACAGTTCACTAAACTTTTAGGCCTCTGGTTTTCAATGTTCTCCCCAGGGGTGAACAAATCATGCATTCATAGCTGGCCCACAATTCATGGAAGCTTCAGAGTGCTAAGGTCTGTTTGCAGTCTTCTTAGGGGAGTAAGAGGAACAAACTAGGTTTCAGATTATTATTATTATTATTATTATTATTATTATTATTATTATTATTATTATTATTATTACTACGCATTGTTTGTCCACCTAAAACAAAACTGCTATCAACATGGCTATGAGAAAAGGATATTGTCTTGTTATGTGAGGGATTATTTTCTATTTTTCTGATTTTTTATTTTTTTTTTAAACCTACAAATCATATTCTGGAAGAAAAAAAAATTTCTGGAGTCTTGAGCTTGAACTTGAACTGTGCCATTTGAGACGCTTGGCAACTCTCATTTATACAGTATGAAAGTGCTTCATTTAAACCAAAGCAAAATTAAGAAATATCCGAATTTCATAGCGTCTGATGCTTTTCGGTTATCCAGTTTAATCTATCTCGTCTTTTCTTCCCTCACAGACATTTTCCAAGAAGTGTTGTTAATAATCCATACTCTCTAATTTAATCCATACTCTCCCAGTCAGTGCAAATCAGTATCCTATACAATATATCATGCTGGACTTTTGAAGGCAGTCGCTGTCGATCTTGGATTAGCTTCCTGTGCAGCACCGGATTTCATTAAGGTATGAAAAGAAGAACTGATTCCACATCAGCATGAACTTCCATTGGAAAGATTCATACAAACAATACCAAGGGATGCTTCTGGATGGAGGATTATATTTAGATTTTGGAAGGAACTGTAAAGATTGTAGGATAATTTTGTTCTTTATTGTTGTTCTGGGTGCCTTGATCGTCATGTGCTGCGCATTCATCTGACTTGATGATAGGGTTTTTCCTATTCAGAATAATTTTGGCATTGTGCCCTTTGTAATTCATAAAGTTGAAGTGCTAAATCATCCACTAAATTCTACACATTTTCCCACGGAGTCTGTGACACCAAAATACTACCACGTCACTTCACATTTATGGTGAGGAACAGAGTAGCAACAGACTCCTTGGAATCGTTTAAGAGCAAGAAATTATGGTAGACACTTATACATGTCAACTTCTCCCATCTGTTAAACCGATGCCCCCCTCCTTTCCTCCTCCATATGGGACATGTGTGCAGGTCTCATACACTGCTGCATGCTGTAAATATTATGAAAGCTCTTGATGAATTGAAGAATGGGGATTTAAAGCCCTCGGGCAGATGTTATGACCAGGAGCTGATGGTCACTTTGACTAGGCGGAGGCGGAAAGTCGATATTGATTTGGTTCTGGTAGAAAAGATCACCTTGCAGAGGGACCGTACTAGTGCACAGTGGCGCTCTTGTTTCATTCGAGACAATTGGGGGATGGCAGGTTTTTAGCCCTGTCCAGACCTTGCTCAGGTTGTGAAGGGAGAGCAGGGAGACCCATGGTGGCTGGGGCAGAGACGTTTGGACAGGCTGGGCTGCTTAATAGGGCCACTGGGAGGTAGAGACATGACACATCACTCATGCACTTGCAGAGACCTGGCAAGAAATAACAAGCACCCTGACATCCACATAGCTGCTTAAGTGTTTCTGTCTTCATACCTTCTTTTTTTAATGAAAAATGTGATCCTTTTCTAGTAAATTGGACTGAAAATAACATTATAAAACTTGTATACAAATTAAAAGCATATTCATTTTGGATCAAAATAGATTTCAGTATTTATCTATAATATCTCATATCTAGTTGCATAGAAAACATGTAAAAAAAACATCTACAACTTGTTTTGACCAATGAATCATTGTTTATTTAAACACAACCGGGTTGAACCAAAGCTTTCTGTTATAAAATACTATAATAATACTGTATACTCACTACATAGGGTGTAACACGCCATCAATCCATACCAGTTCATTAAATTTCCATTTTAATGATATTTAAGGATGCTTTCATGCATGTTCGATTCTTTATTGATTTCAGAGTGAGTGCTAGTTATGGATGTATATTGCATATACGTAAACAAAGAAAAAACGCAGCTCAGAAAACATACTTACATTACTCTCATGAATTAGTAAGAAAAATAAAGAATGGAAAAAGTTAATAGATAATCACAGGACACAGGAAAAATAACCCTGTTAACCATTTTGTGTACTGTATCACATCTAGAACTGTCCTTTAGCTCAGTTTGTACCTCAAGTTTCAGTTTAGAATCAGAATAAGAAAGAGGGAATGTGGTAGCTTAGTGGTACCGGGATTGAATTACCATTTGGAAGGTTTTGAGTTTGAATCCCAGGTCCACCATGCTGCCAAATGATGGGCCCCTGATCAATGCCCTTAACCCTCAAGTGCTGAATTGTATAAAATGTGATAAAAGTTGCTCGGGATAAGTGCATCTGCCAAAGGCCATAAATGTAAGAATCAGGTTTCTTGGCCAATGCTTTTACACACACACACACACACACACACACACACACACACACACACACACACACACACACACACACACACACACACACACACACACACACAAGGAATTTGGTACTGGCTTTTGGTGACCCTAAAAAGTACCAACATAAATGAATGACACTTTACATTTGAATTTACAGACAATGCAATATGAAAAAATACATAAAGACCAGAGTATAAAAAGTATGAGACAGGTTAGATTTGTATATAAAGTGTAAAGGAGTGCAATAACAGTAGCGTACATCATATATTGTGAGCATTTGTACAACACACAACACATAGTACAGAATGTGTGAACAGTGCAAGCAGCAGTCATGTGTGTAACATATGGTGATGAAGTGCTGAGTGACTGTTCTTACAGTACAGTATTTATAGATGCAAAGAGCTTGTTGGTGCTTTTAAAAGGCAAGTTGCATAGAGTCAAGGTCATTAGCAGCTTATAATTACATAAAATACCCCAAATACTGGTCATGATTGTTTCACCTCCTACAGTCAGGTCAGTGCAGGGTTGAATCAGTTTCGAGGCCACATCGGACTAGCCGTTTTGGTTCCCAGCAGAGAATGATTGTTGTGTTCTCATCCACCGAAATGAACCTCACAGCAGGGGAAAATGCTCCAGGGTTAGATCCAAATAAAAGAAACACTGCGTACTTGAATGTTTAGTCATTTAGACAGAATAAGCAAATCTCAAATTCAAAGTTTCCTGGGAAAAGGTATTATTTAATTGCAGCAATAAATAAAGGGTTGCAGTATTTGCAATCAGTGTACCAAGATTGAAATGAATTCTCACCAATTGTACCGGTATCTGTTTAACGGTCTACTGTAAATATCTGGTATCTGTATCAGGGATTTAAACCCAAAGTGGGTGTGGCTTAATGTGGAAGAAACCCTCAGAGGTAGAAATGTCAGGATTAGCAGAAAGCCCTGTGAATTCTACCTCCTCCAATGCATATTGTTATTTGCATTTGCTTCCAAATATTATCTGTCATACCGGTTACATCCTCACACGAATCTTCAAGATTTTAACTACAGATTTTGATCAAATTGTCTACATTTAAAATGATAATAGCCCAATTCATACCGTGCAAGTACACAATTCTAATGTATTACTTATCACAGTCTGTTCAGTGCAGCGGTGTCAGCGCCGTCATCTATAAACGGCTGACACCGTTACTCTGAACAGACTGCGATAATGTAATGAATTCTGAAAATGGGTGAACATTCTGAACATTTTTCAGCACGATATGATTTAAGGCTGTGGTACAAACCTGCCTTTACTTTCTTTTCTTTTTCATGTTATTTAGCTAACAAGTTTAGGCATGTGTTTACACAAGTGTATGTACATATGCAGATAGTATAGATTTAAAAATAAAAAAAAAAACAACAATATTCCAAAACCGTGACATAGAAGGCACGAGGAAAGCTTGGGGCATACAGGAAGTACCATAGGCTATGTAAAATTAATTTCCCCCAGATATTTCTCACAAAATAAGCCCACAAGAGAGGTCTTCCTCAGCACTAGTGTGTAGGAATTAGACCAGCTCTATGCTAATGAAATGCCATTATCTGAGAGAGAGTGTGAGGCAGGAGCACCGTGGCTTTCTGAGTGCTTCGTTTTAGCGCTTGTCAGATGCACTCATGCTGTCACTTTCCATCCAATTTCACATACATAATCGGAGGAAGGTGCTTAATAACAGGCAAATACTTTAATATAATTTTGCTCTTATTTTCAATTCACACAAGAGTAAAGGGATTTCTCCTGGGACGCGAGACATACAGAGGTTATATTCTGCATAATACTAATTGCATGACTAAATCACTGGGTTTAAAGGAGTATTCAACCATTTTCCCAACCTACACTACATATGGCAAGAATACCATGAGCAAGAATTATGATAGATTTTTAGTAGTAACAAAAAAACTTATTCGGTCGAAAATCTGGTATAATGCAAGTCTAAGGTAAGCTGTTATCACAATAAACACAAAATCAAAACAACAATCATTACAGTATAACAATACATGTTTATCTATAAGAATATCTATATATAGATATCTATTTTATCTATATATTCTATATATATCGTGACGTGACATACGGCTAAGTATGCTGCGGTGCCCCGGGAGCAGTTGGGGGGTTCGGTGCCTTTCTCAAGGGCACCTCAGTCGTGGGAGTGATTCACAAATGCACAGAACGCGATTCACAAATGAGCAGGAAGCAATTCGCAAATAAATACAATTTGTAAATATTTTTTTTATTTGCAAATCCCATTTTATTTATGTGTGAATTTCATTTCTTTTTGTGAAATTTGTAAAAATGTTTGTGAAACTCTTTATATTTATTTGTGGATCATAGTGTATTTATTCAGAATAATGAAACAATTCTGACCCCATATATATACAGATATAATATCTATATAGATCTCTGAAAGGACAAAACTGTAATTTGTTTAGCTTTGCATGATATTTGCATGTTTATTTGACATTAACTTTCATTATAAATGAGAGTTACTTAAAGTAAACAGAGTTCCTGTGTGCAGGGAATCATTTTGAATGGATAAATATATGTTATAAAAAGTTAATTTTGAAAGAGCATTGATGGTTCCATTAAAAGGCCCTTAGGTATCCCAATTTTGGAGTGTTTCTTTAATAACAGACTGTACAAACAGCCAGTAGCTCATTAAGACACATTTATGAGCATCCTTTTTCAAAACAGACAGGAAACTATAATTCTGAACTGAGTAGGACTCTGTATGGTTTGTGTTGACTCTTTGTGCTACTTACTAACTTCACCTTTAGTGTCAGAGCACAACATTAAAGTAGGACATGTTCTTTTAGCTCCCGTGGGCTGCTGTAACGAGCGAGCTGACCTTGAAATTGTTTTCAAGAGTTTGCGATAGTTTGTGTGTGTGTGTGTGTGTGTGTGTGTGTGTGTGTGTGTTTGGGTATATGCTGAATCGACATAGTTGTGTCAGACAGAATAAGTCATCGATCCTCCGGCGCTGTGTAGCATGCACACACACACGCACGCACACACACACAGACACACACGCACACGCACACGCACACACACACACACACACACACACACACACACACACACACACACACACACACACACAAAGCAAGTGATCTGCTTAGAGCAGCAGCAGGTACAAAAGCGCTGAGATAGAGGTAGAGCTCACCCATGTGTGTATAATCTATTGGTTCAAACTACATGATCTGTGTGTATAGCCACAAAACTGATATTCAGTTCTTTTTTTCTCTGTGTGTCTGTGTGTGTTTGTGTATGTACTTTTAGTGGCCATCAAAACACCTTCCTAAAAACCAACACACATTTTTAATTGTGTTGTCTCTCTCAGCACTAGACTCAACGAGGTGTATGTTTGAGCTAATTGTTCTCTTATGTTTCTGATCTCCTCTTTTATTAAAAATGTGTATTTGTGTGTGTGTGTGTGTGTGTGTGTGTGTGTGTGTGTGTGTGTGTGTGTGTGTGTGTGTGTGTGTGTGTGTTTTCAACATTAATGCACCTGCTGAAGTACAAAACCAGGCCATTACCACTGCATTACAAGCAGCTATCACATGCCCTAGCCCTCAGTACCCTTTTTCTGTGAACACACACACACACACACACATACACACACACACACACACACACACACACACACACACACACACACACACACACACACACACACACACACACACACACAGCCCCTCACCGCATGATATGGAGTCATTTTCTCCTGTTAGGCAGTAATTACCTTAGATAAGGGGCAATTAGGGATGGTATTTGGTAATGACCAACACTGGATGTGTTTAATTACAGACCCCTCCAGTGCAGTGTCTGATTCCTGTAATGGAGAGGACTCACCTTCATCTAATAGCAGTGACAGACCCTTAGGGTGAGAAAAGAAGCCAAGAGAGGCAGAGCAAGCACAATAGAATGGACAAACTGGTGTAAAATCATGAGCCAGCACTTTTCTGCTTCAAGTTTTCCATTCCAGGTCATGACCTGAGTGCTGATATGGGAATACACTGTGATGTGCAGGGCAAAGGACAAAGGTTAGTACACAGGGGAAGGAATCTGAGCTCGGGTGCAGGCTGGAAAGACGACCCCGGGTTGCATGCCATCTCTTAGCGACACCTGAAATAGGCAGCAAAATCCCACTAGGCATAAACATGGCAATCTAACAGGCTCGATCCCTCACTATTAATAAATCATCATCCTCACATCAGCACTTGGGCTATATAAAATCATTATGTTACAGTATCTTGATATTGTATCTTGCTTTTGCGCCGCCGCAGCGTCTGCTTTCGCGATTTCTATCCGGGTGCACTTGTTCTCGTTTAAGTACTCCATGTCTGCTCTTTAACACTTCCATCTCTTATTACACGCTGGTTTTCAGGCTTACTGAGGGGCTTATTAAGAGGTTTTAGTGTAGACTATATTGCTCATACCCGTGCTGACAGTAAAACTGATAACATAATACTTAACATCTGATGAAGCCATCGGAAAACACTAAGGGCATGTGATGACTGGCCCTGACCTGCCACCTCTGTGACCCATGACCTTGTTTCCTATGTCTCAGGATCCATTTTTAGATGCTTTAATTGGACATTCCCAAGGGAACCTACTGTAAAAAGTATGTGGCCTTTGTAGGGCTTTGACGCTTTGATGCTACAGTGGCAGACAATAACATATAGACTTGCTATATGATAATAGTAGCTCAACATAATTGATTAGTAGATAATAACAAACAGATAAATCGCATATTAATTATTCATATTGTCATCACTATATATGGTTGCTGTTATTTATTACATATTTATTACATTTATTTACATATCAGATTAGTTTCATTTTATTTACTGCACCCTGAACTGCATCCAGCTGCTATTTCTACCTCCTACGTTAATGTAAATAACAACTGCATCTACAGTTACTGCTTAAGGTGTAATATTTGTATATAAGGTTCAGTATTTGTGTGGTAGAGTAGTATTTGTGTTGTGTTGTCTGAGATGCGTGTGTTTTATTAAACGTCGTGACCAAAACTTCAAGACCAGTTAGAGATATATGCAAATGTATCTGAGGAATAAAATGATTCTGATTCTGAAAATATTTAAGTAATTTTCCAGCTGGGAAATTTCCAAAACATTGTTAACGTGTTATAAAACATTCACAGAAAGTTCAAGATTAATTTCCCGTCCAATTCTCTTTCCTACTTTCAGCTTTTGTCTTTACTGTTGTCTCCTTTGTATAAAGCAACTCTTAAGCTCCATTGCATTTCCCAGCTCTATGCCCACCCATTCTTCACTGCCTCACTATTCCCATTCATTATTACCTGTCATAATTTAGACAGTCCTGTGGAACTTTCCTTTCTGACAAGCTGTAATTCCTCCTGTCTCTCGGTCTCTCGCCCTCTCGCTGCAAACATACACAGTCAGAGGCAGGGGCATGTGTTCCTGATACCGTCTTAAAGCACATGAATTACAGTCATTGCTCCACATGTGACATGTAATTATTCTTCAGGCGCATTGGCACATGTGGCAGATGCTGTGGCATGATGCCAGAGTTTGATGTGAAGCAGGAGTGTGAGATACACCATGCATACCCTCCCTTCCTGCGTATGATGAACTGTTGACACTGGGGCTTATTTCCTGACCGCCAGTCGACACAGTGGACATGACTTCAAAACCACATGCATGGTCTTTTGACAGCCTCGTTTAACTTTTATTGTGCTGGTTTATACACGAGGGTTAAAGGCTTTCAGAATGTCAGGCACTGGATGGCAATTATATGAGTGTAAAATGAGGAGGCTACAAAGATCAGAGACAGGACTATATATAGCAGATAGTACAGTCCCACACCCAGAGGGTTGACAGAGAAGGACTTACACCCTCCAGAAACACACACACACACACACACACACACACACACACACACACACACACACACACACACACACACACACACACACACACACACACACACAGCCATTGCGTTGTTACCTCACTCAGTAGCATAGCTAGGAATTGATTTCATTGGAGGAATGAAGTGGCATAATAAATAAAAAACACTGCAAGGTGCAATAAACTCAAACATATGAATGTTTGTTATTTTTTAGAATTTGTCTAAAGTGATTAAATTACCCAATTATACAAGTTTAACCGCTTTCACTCAGGAACACATTTTATCCAGATTATGGGACCCAGAATCATATCATGTCTCCATCTGAATGTCCTGAAAGACAATAAAGAAAAATTCTGAATATTTCTGTCAATTAATGGAATTCATGTCATTGACTGTTCTGAAAAAGTCCCCATGACTAGCTCTTTATTCTGCAGAACGTCCTGGGGGTTGAAAATCTAGGATTTTTATACATAAACATGAAGATTTGAATTCTGAAATATTTGAAAAATACAAAAAGGAAATGTGTGATATCTAAAGTATTTAATATTCTAGATTCTCCCCCCATATTCCTCGGTAACTATTTAAATGTTAGCGAATGTGTGTTCAAATATTGAGCATGTTAACTGCTTTGTACTAAAGGTCAGATTTTACTCATGTCTAATCTCTTTATTAAGATTAGCATGTGGAGTCCTTTAAAGCAAAAAGGTGCAAACATCATAATAAATACTTTAAAATTCTTGAAGTATTAAATCTTCTGGAGTTTTTTTTTCACTCAGGATGTTGTTAATAATTTAACTTGCTATACAATTTGCTTTATTGATTGAAAAAAAAAATGAAAGCAAAATAGAAGCAAGTGCTCCTGTGTGACTTGTGGACTACTGGAGCTAGCTTGACGTAGCTACTCGTACCTGATAGAAGGCAATAAAATGTGATAAATATAATTATAGAATGGATTCATTTGATGCCTGGGGAGATAAATATAAAGGAATCTTAAAGATACATTTGTAGACCATTTAAAGAATATCACATTCATAGTAAATATAGTAAATATTTTTTGCTTCTGCTCTATTAGACCAGCAGTTTCACATCACACATCCTTACTGTTCACGCTATATGTTCTCCTTATTATCTCTGAATGCTAAGTCGCTACCTCCCATTTGCATGCGTGGCTTGGGGAGGGGAGTGTCCTTTTTTCATGTCACGGTTACCTGGCATTTATCGCTATGGTTGCGCGGTCTCCACGGAAACAAAGCATACCAGATTTAGTGGTCTGGAATCCATCTCCTAAGAACAACACACATATATTAGGACAAAGAAAAATGGCCCACCATTGTCTCTGCTTTTTCTTTTCTTCTAATTTGGACCTGAGAAAAACCTGCACTGAGTAAGGATTTAAATTGAAGGGACGTTTAGCCAAAAATTATATAAAATAGGCCTAGCCAATGCTGCTAGATACATTTTCTCTCTCTCTTTTTTTAAATTTTTTTTATGAATGATAATCATTAAGAAAAAACTATTTGCAAGTCAATAAAGAGATATAAATCATTTGCAAAACATATAATAATCTGTAACCCACTTTAAAGCTTCCCATAATTTTTTAATTCTCAAGTAAAATATCAATTTAATTGTACATTGTTATGAAATTTTTAATGTGTAGTTGTACACAAATATTTATAAACCAGGATAAGCTTTAAGTCTCACTAATACGTTTGAATCTAATAATAAATCAGAATAAAGCTTCTAAGACAAGACCGTAAATAAAAATAATTACTAACTAATAAGTACTAACGAGAACTTTGAGAAGAAAGAAACAGAAAGCTTATCTGTAAAATGAGTTCAATTGTTATTTTGAGAAGATATTTATTAAGATTTAAAAAAAAAAAAAAACAGTTTACAGTGTCAGTGGTTACAATCAAAAATAAAAATTGGAGACAAATCTTAAGTTGTTCAGCATGGAAAATGCTTCAGTATGGCAGGCTTTGGATTGGAATTAAAAGATTAAAACTGTGATGTGGTTCTTTTGGAAATTATTATACATCCTTTTCTAGCAAAAAGTGTTAAATTAATTGTCAGTCTATAAAACAAGCAAATATCATTTGTTTCTTTTCTCTTTCTGATTAAACAGAAAACAGAAAATGTTCTACTTTCTACTTCTAGCTACTCATATCAAGGTGAAGTAGGAGCAAGGACACTTTCCTTGTATGCACTCTTAACCTTGTATTTTAGATTAGATTGCATCAGTCCATGTTGTTATTATATGGGAAAGCTGTTAAAGCTAAAGTTTGCATGTTCTGGGATTGTCATCAAACTTGAGCCATTATTACTGACAGCAATGACATCTCAGGTACTGTGTGAAATGGAGTGAATATGCTTTTAAATGTAAACATTGAACTTCACCTAACAGCTTAGTGTAATAGAGTCGGTCATTTCATTCACAGCCACTGAACGTTTCAGGTCTAATTGGCTCCCCTGTGCAGATTGTTGGACTTGTAGATACTTGACAGTCCCTATTTAAAGCCTCTGGGCAAGTGTGAAACTCCGAAACAGATCGCTTCAGCTTATTTCTGCATTCTCACTAAAGCATATGTCTTAACTTATCGACCAGATGACAAATTAGGACGGTTCTGTAGTTCCTACATTCAGCCATGGGCTTCTGTTATGTGAGATGAGAAGCTTTGTCCTTTTAAGTGCTGCTTGGTTTGAAGTGTGTGGGATTAGAAAGACAGCTGACCCGTGTGAAAGTGGTCCTGGGGGAGCCATTTGATGTCCTCGTCTATGATCACTCAACCATTTGTGTCCACTGGTGTGTCCTGTTTGTTTCTGTCCGTCTGGTCTCACACGCGCTCACTCTCTCAATCTCTTTGTCTTGCACACACATGCACACACAAACACACACACATACAAACAAACACACACGCACACACACACATACAAACACACTCACAGACAAGCATGTGTAAACAAGGTGAAAACACTATATTTTTTCAGAGGACCAAGCTGCTTCACTGTTTGTCTTAGTCTCCTTCTGAGGACCTTCAACTGGCATAACAATCAGGACAACACATTAATACTGTGAATAGACTTAAATCTAAACCTAACCTTTAAAACCAGTCATAAATATTTTGGTCTTTTAACCAAATATTTAAGTACATTCATTCATTTATTCATTTTCTACCGCTTATTTGAACTTCTCGGGTCACGGGGAGCCTTTGTGTGTGTGAATCCTTACTGAGGACCGGATATCATATCCTCACTTTCAACTGGTCCTCAATAGCACAGTGTTTTACATTGTGTGTGTGTGTGTGTGTGTGTGTGTGTGTGTGTGTGTGTGTGTGTGTGTGTGTGTGTGTGTGCAGATATGGTTTTAGGTCCTCAGAAATAAAATATCCTCACAATCACCCTGTCAAATACAATGTGTCAGGGATTAGAGGTGAATCTTGTTGAAAGATTATTCATTCATTCATTCATTTTCTACCGCTTATCAGAACTTCTCGGGTCACGGGGAGCCTGTGCCTATCTCAGGCATCATCGGGCATCAAAGCAGGATACACCCTGGACGGAGTGCCAACCCATCACAGGGCACACACACACTCTCATTCACTCACACACACACACACACTACGGACAATTTTCCAGAGATTTTTGAAAGATTAGACAAAGTTTATTTATAAACAAAACAATAAACATCACAGACATGCATATATGATAGCTTTCTATTAAAAAATAAATTGTTATTGTTTTTTTTTGGGGGGGGAAGGGATGCATGGTAGGTTGAATGGCATCTCTGGAAAATTGTCCGTAGTGTGTGAGAGTGTGTGAGTGTGTGAGTGAATGAGAGAGTGTGTGTGTGTGCCCTGCGATGGGTTGGCACTCCATCAAGGGTGTATCCTGCCTTGATGCCCGTATAAGCGGTAGAAAATGAATGAATGAATGAATAATCTTTCAACAAGATTCACTTCTAATCCCTGACACATTGTATTTCACACACACACACACACACACACACACACACACACACACACACACACACACACACACACACACACACACACACACACACACACACAAACACGCACACAATGTAAAACACTGTGCTAGTGAGGACCATTTGAAAGTGAGGATATGATATCTGGCATATCTGATATATGACACAGACACACAATGTAAAACATTGTTTTTGTGAGGACCATGTGACTGGAATACATGACAATTGGTTCTTAGAAAGGATTCACACACACACACACACACACACACACACACACACACACACACACACACACATACACACACACACACACACACACAAAAGATGTAAAACACCATGTTTTTGAGGAGCAGGTGACAGTGAGGACATATTATTTGGACCTCAGAAAGGATCTAAATACACAATCTAAATGTCCACACACACAAACACACACACACACACACACACACACACACACACACACACACACACACACACACACACACACACACACACACACACACACAAGCATTCACTGGAAGTAATAATGACTATATTTAAATGTGTTTGAGGAAACACCCCTCTCACACACACACTGAGACTAAATGATTATTTTACCACATGTTTATCTTTTCTGTTTGAGTTTCTCAGTTTAGCTGGGCAGGCGTTCACAGGTTGCTGCCAGCTCAAGAATGAAGAGTGCTTGACGCAAGCTGTGTATTTAATAGGAGGAGCTATTGTGAAGATAAGCTGCAGACAGATATTTGAACATCTGGTTGGTCTCACTGAACAGGTGGAAATGTACATGGTAATAAGCATGTCTTGCAACGTGACAGATATATTATTATGTGCATGTACACATTTAAGCTTCAGCTCACATAACTGCTATCATTTATTGTGGATTTCAGAGATGTCTCCCAAATCATTTGGATTTCAACATACAAAAAAGGACCTACAAAAAGATTTATTATCACTGTACTATAGTAAAATGTATTTTATTATTTCATTATTTATGAATGACATGAATTAGGACATTTGTAATGAACAGATACAAACATCGATTTTGAAAAGAAGGTGTGTGTGGGTTTTTTTTTTTTTTTTTTTCTTTTTTTTTCAAGAAAGGTTCACAGCACTGTGCACTACTACTGTGAATCTCTGTAAATATTGTAATTGAATTGTTTGATTCCAGCAAGCTTGCCTCACACCTCAGGGGTTGTTGGTTCAAGTCCCCCCTCCACCCTGTGTGTGTGGAATTTACATATTCTCCATGTATTATAGGCGTTTCCTCTGAGTATTTTGGTTTCCTCCCCCAGTCCGACAACATGAGTTGTAAGCTGATTGGAATTTAAAAAACTGCATGTGTAAGTGTGTGTGCAATTGTTCCCTATGATGGGTTTGCACCTTGGCTATTGTTACCCTTGCCTTGAAGCCCTGAGTTTGATGGGATAGTCTCTAGGTTCCTTGTGACCCTGTGTAGGATAGACAGTAGAGAAAATCGATAGATTAAGTACTCAACTACTTCTACATAATCTGTCAGATCTAGTCTTAAGCCTTTGAGTGAAATTTAGTTAAACCTTTTTATCATCTTTTTGCACCAGTGTTTGTAGCACATATTCATTTGTTTAATATGTAGACTTTTGGTACTGTAAGAAAAGCTTATCATATTGTCTGCTTTATTTCTTCTGCATAGTTCGCTTTCGGTATAAATGCCAGGCCAGGCTGTGTAATAAAACTCTGACTCTGTTAGTGGTTTGGACTGTAGACTGCATTGAGTCTGTACAGAACGGGTGGTTTGAATCATTTCCACAGGGTCCAGCGATGCAACATGTAAATCATTAGATCAGATTACATTTTCAATTTCATCCATTCATACATTTCAGCTGGCTCAGCACTGAGCTATCATCTGGTTTTGGAGATTACAGTCCTTCAGACAATATAGACATGTCCAGTCTGATAAAGTATCATATTTGTACCAGTGGCAGATTTGTTTGACAGTCCATTGAATAACATGCCTTTGTACTTTGTTACATGTAATCATCTGCCCTCTCCAACTGTTTACTGACAAGCTGCCCACCCTCAAACGGATGCTACACACTTATTGGTTGGCTTTCTGCCCCCTCTTTCCTCTCTTACTCTTCAGGTGGCTGTCACTTTCTGTTGGTCAGGTTTTGGCTCTGCTTCCTTCCAGTTTATGAAACACTGATTATGCCAGAATCTGTAATGATAAACAGCCAGAGAGACTCAGGCAGAGCATTTGTTAGTATTTCTCCCATATGGATCAGATAGCAAAGCATGCTGGGTAATAGCTCTCAGATGGGCTGTATTTGTTTCAAACGGAATGTTTTTAGGGGCTCTGTGTAAAACTGAGACACTGTCAAACAATACTGTTGAGTCTGCTGTTTTTTGATAAAGTGGTAATAAACATCTTTGACCTCACAGTACATTGGACCTGCCTTTTGTGAAGGGTTTTACCATCGATGCTCTAATGCACTGACAAATTGTTATGTCTCATTGCTTGTTTTTAGGCAAGTATTGCTAAACCCAATTCCTGACCATGATTCAAATTCTGTGGTACCTGGAACCCATTTGCTTGTCTGATGAGATAGCAGTGGGTGGTGTGAGAAGAACCCGCCAAAAACATTTAAACACTCAGCAGCCTTCGTAGATCTGATCGTAATTAAAGGTGACGTGTCTGAATGTTTAGGAAGTCTGCTAATGACACAGTATGGTTTCGATCTGAGCTCAGACGCAAGAAGCAAAGCTTTAGTAAAACAATGGTGTAAATAACGTCCAGCTGATCAAACCACTCAGGACATGGACATATATAAACATGTACTAAGCTTGCCCATCTGCATAGCAGTTGTTTAAGCCATGTTAAGCACAACATGTTCAGACAAATCTTATACATGTCCAAAATCGACAGCTTTGTATAATTTATTATGTCCGCGATGAACATATACATAACTGCAGACATCAATATTGACCATACGAAAGGTTTATATCATCAGCGAAAAGGAAATTTGATTGTGTGAATGAGGGAGTAAACAAGCAAAATAATGTTTGGAGATTGTGCAGATTCATCTCAAGTTCTATTTGCCAGTAAACATCCCTGCCTTTCGGACAGGAACTGGCTGATTAAAGCTTCTGAGTAATGAAAGTCTGGTCTGTGTTGTGTCTGATACTCTAACAATGTTTGTTCCAAAACTGTTAACATACACCTAAAGGTCAGACGATTGGCCATTCAAAAGAACATAAACTTTCATATTTCTATTCATTCTTTTTTTTTCTCTTTATTAATTCCTAAATGTAGTTTATTTAGATGCACATGAGGAGAAGGTCAGGTTATACTTTCACTGCAAGTTGTATACTGTATATAACTGTATACTGTATATGTTGAATCTTGACTTGGGTATCACTGTAGGCTATTGTTATTAGGCTATTACACCATAAACTGTCAACACTGAGGTCCCAGCCCTATGTGAGGGCACCTGAGGGATTTTTAAGCAATTATTATTTATAACATTGTTCTATGCATTAATCTTTGGATGTTTGGAGTATTTATTAATGAATAAAACTGTAAATTAAATCTGTAAATTAACCCTGTTTTTACACCAGACCACAGCGGCAAAATACTGTCACACTTTACACTGATAGTGCACAGAATAACTGTTTAAATTATTAATTATGCACAGTCAAGCTTTTGAGCTAGAAACACTACAAAATATTACAATGCTATATTTTGCAGCGTATTTCAAGAATCTAAATAGCTTGTCATATCAGTGTGCTCTCTGGTATCAGTTAAAAACCAACAATTTCAAGGGACTTTCATTTATGCGATCATGCACAATGGCAATATTTATTACAGTATTTTGTTGTATTTACTAAACCAGTGCTAAAAATCTCGACAATGCATGTTTCCTGCTCTTATCCATGCCAGCACTTGATGTCAAATGGGTTTGATGCTCATGTTAAAAATCATGTTAAAAAATGCAATATGTGAACCAAAATAAAGAAGCTAATTAACCCACCCATTTAACTGCACTTTATTTACAGTAATGTTCGGGAAATTATTAAAGTTACATGCCTATCGTGTCTCCTAATACTCGAGAAGCCAATTCAAAACTACCAGCATGTTTTGGGAGGTTGAAGAACACCAGAAACCCTGGGAGAACATGCAAAACATAACACACACACAGACACACACAGTAACCTGAGCTCAGGGACACTGGAGGCAGCGACTCTACCCACTGCTTATTTTATTGTAATCCTACAAAATTATGCAGTCATGTTGATGTAGAAATGAATCTTTGGACAGCACCACCGCAGCTCAGGTCATGTTATAAAGGCCAGCGGGAAATCATGAGCTGTTTAAGTGAGTGGAATGCCTTTTGGCAGGTGCTCCACTAAAACTTGAGAGCCCCCGCCGGTTCTGAGGTGATCTTTTCACTCTCTTCAGTACCTGTGAGAACGTCTGTTCTGCTCTCGAACGCTTCAATCTGATTAAGCAGGAGGGTGCTTTTTCGAATAAGCACTCCAGGCTACTTGTGGTTTTTAATTTGGGGCTCTTGACAAGCTTTCAGATCATTTTGTGGGAGCTGCAGAATAACTTCCACTCTAGAGGGAGCTGGCAGGTGTTGAGAAAAGATGTTTTTTTTTTTGCCAGATTCCTCTCAACATGATTAAGCAATCAACCCCCATTAATGAAGCCTAGGAAGGGTAAACATTGTTAGTTGTAGAAGTGATTTTAATCCATGTGTGTCTAAAATGCAGATTTATTCAATACACTGGACAGGGTTTCATTTCTATTTTTAGGAAAAGCACTGCTTTCGAACTTATATGGTATCATCAGCTAGAACAATGGAATGTGAAGCGGAATAAATCTTTTATTTCAAAACTACTAGAATGTTAATACTTCAATCTGCACAGCTAACCAGGGATAATTACTCCGGTGGAAAAAAGGCATACTTCTTGCCAAAATAATCTAAACTCACTTAGCCTGCTGTTGATATCAATTTCATTTTGCATGATTTCAGCTCTAGCTGTTTCTTTTAAAAGTTAAACTTGAATAAACTGTGGTACATACCAACAGTTCTATTTCCCCATCACACATCGCACATTTTTGTTTCTTTCTGATTTCTTCCACATTGTGGTTGTTAACCAGTAAAAGCCATCCGTCATTGAGAAGGGTGGCCTAGTAGAACAAACTGATCTGATTAATTTTGGCATGTGGTGTCCTAGTGGTTAAGGTGTTGGACTACCAATCAGAAGGTTGTGAGTTTGATCCCAGGTCTACCAAGCTGCCACTGCTGGGCCCCTAAACAAGGCCCTTAACGCTCAGGTGTATAAATATGAGATAATGTAAGTTGCTCTGGATAAGAGCGTCTGCCAAATGCCATAAATGTAAGTGCATGTCTTTGGATTTGGGAAGGAAACCTACAAGACAAGGACGAAACATACAAACTCTAACCACTAAGCCAGCATGTCCTCCAAAGAATTTTATTATAACATAAACCATAGCTTCAACTACCGCATACTAATTAAATCTGGATGTACTTTCTATTTATATATTGTCATTCAGGGTGAAATGTTGTCAATGTTATGGAGATTTTTATTTTTTTGTAAATGAACTACTTTTGTTCAAATTAATTTACACACTGTAACTTTTCTGTTCTAATATACTTATCGGTGTGATTTTTTTCTATTTATGTCTTGTGCGAATCAAACAGAAAAAGGATTTGCGTCACTGAAAGCCCGGTATATAACAAGCCCTTTTTCTTTCACACATCTAAGCATTTATTCAGTCATTCATATCTTTGCCTACACGCAAATACTTCCAAATGAAGAAGGCACTATTTGCTCCAACCACATGCATGTTTTTGATGGTGCCGATTTCATAATCCACATCTTTGTTCTGTTTTACAAATGGCAGTGTCCACCATGTTCTGTTTTTTTCCTCACACACATACACATACACAAATGGAAGCTTTGCTGATTTTCCGAGTCTATGCTGTTTTCTCCAACTGAGTGTGAAAGCCAAAGCTCTTGAGCAGAGTGCAGAGGGAATGCATTAGGGGAAATAAGCACAAATATTCAACATTGTGCACAATGTAAACTAAACTAAGGCTTGTTGGATGTGCAATGCTCTTTAGAGGATTGGCCCACACCCTGATTATGGGTGTCCTGGTTATTGTTGAGAACAGAATTTCTTTCTGGTATATTTTGTGCAGACCGTTTTCAGGTCTGTTTCCTTTCATGTCTGTTTACTTGTGCGTATTTTGTTGGTGTGCAACTACAGCTTTGTACTGATCATCCGAGCACAGTGTTTTGTATAGCAATGGCATGTGAAGGGTATGCTGGTTGAGTATGAAATGAGGCAGGTCAGCCCCAGGAGTTGAGGGTGGCTTTAATGGACATGTTTGAAACCCTCAGGGGCCAATTGTAAGGGGAGGGGTCACCCCAGGGTCATGTTTGCTCAGGGTGTATGGGAGCGTGCCGAATACCAATCCATTTTACCCCTGGTTGAGTGTGTGCGGCCCTGCATCTGGATGCGATTGAGGTCTGACAGAGGCGAATATAATTCTAGATGGACGCGAATTTAACACAGGCAAAAAGTCCAGACTTGATGAAATTATACGTAATCTATAAAATCTAGATTTTCTGGTCTAGGCAGATTTTTATGCAGATTTCTTTAAAACCACAGGCTTATGTCAGATATATCTGAATTACCCGAAGATGACATATTTATATGGACATGTCTACTGATTTGGCATTAAAGTGTAAGACAAAGAGGAATTTCATTTTCTAACCGCACTGTTGCTGGAAAAAAACAGTCGAATCTCATTAGGTTTAAGCCCAAATTCTGCTTAAAAGAGCAGCTTTATTTATGTGACGCCTGGCTGTTAGAACAGAACAGAAATAAGAGCCAAGGGAAGGACCCACTGTGTGACTAAAGGAGTGAGGAGAGGTGAGAAACCCACTTCTCAGAAGTCACCCCAAATCTGCAAATCACTCAACACAAAAGTCCCTTCCAGCTGCCATTTGGCACCATTAGGGAATGAAACACTAGCCTAAATCACTGGACTGTAACTCTTTAGTCATAAGCAATTGTTGGGAAAACTCTCACCTAATCATAAAATTATGCACAGACCCTTTCAGCTTTTATGCGTCCCCAAGACGACAAAACATACAATATCATCATGCTTTGTACTGCAGCATCATATTATACCCTAGGACTTAAGTGATATTGTAGGATTAGAAAACAAACTTGGATTATATACCATAGGCAAGCAAATACAGAAGAAAAAAAGAGAATACAATTCTGAGGGTTACAATTCCTTTGTTTGTTTTATTTAATCATTTAGGAATCCTTTGCGGAGGCATGGTGGCTTAGCAACTTGGTTAGCATTCACAGCTCCAGGGTTGGGGGCTCAATTCCCTCTTCTACCATGTGTGTAGAGTTTGCATGTTCTTCTTGTGCCTCAGGGGTTTCCTCAAGGTACTCTGGTTTCCACCCCAGTCCAAAGATATATAGTGAAGGCTGATTGGCATCTCTTACTTGTCTGTAATGTGTGAACAGGTATGCTTGATTGTGCCCTGAGATAGACTGCCATCCTCTCCAGGGTGTCCCCTGCCTTGTGCCCTAGGTTTCCTGGTACGGGCTCCAGGTTCCAAATGACCCAGTAGGATCAGCGATGCACAGAATACATAGATGGATAAATGGATGGGTGGATGGAAAGACGAAAGATAGTCACAAAGTATGGCTAAATGTAAAAGTAATATTAGTGAGTGTCATTACTGTTGATTATGTTGGCTTTGTAGAAGCCAACATTCTGTTTTCCTATTTAAGCTTAGACAAAAATTTATAAAATTTAATGCGGCCTAGGGCTTTCGAGCCACATGCACCAAATTCAGATATGGTCTGACGTTTGTTGCTATTACTCTTCTAAGCGATCCGAGTACCGGTACTTCTGGTACCGAGTCTCAAAGTGGCCTTTTGTCCCATAGACTCCCATTATAAATTTTGGAGGTTTATAACTCGGCAAGCTTTCGAACTATCTACACCAAACTCGGCCAGCTCCTTTAGGGTGATACTCTGAACAAAGTTTTAAATTGGTGTACCGACTGGCCTTTCGGTTGTGCTGCAGACCCGCCCCCAAAATATGCGAAATCAAAAAAATTTGCACAACATGGGCATGTGATATTTCAAAACACTCAATGAGGGGAACTTCCTCAGGAGTATTCAGATGATGTCACATGCTCGTCTCCACTTGCCTCCAAATGTTTTGGCACCCTATCTTTCTGTCCACTTGCCTCCAAAAGTAACACTGACCCTTATGTCCACTCGCCTCCAAAAAACACCGGCCTTTGGGAATACTTGCATCTTCAAAGCTAACATCAAAGTTTGTTGTGACGAACTTCACAAATCTAGTTGAAATTATTTTGTCTTCTATGTAAAGGAATATCACTGATAAACCTTATGATTTTCTTATTTTTCTAATAGCCACACAAAAAAGAAAACCTTCATAGTATCAACCTTTGAGTCTTTCTACTGTTCTACTGTTTATAGTTTTGAAAATTAGAGATATTCCTTAACTGAAATGTGTCTGTTTTCTATTTGTCAACTAAGTAAAAAAAGGAAAAAAATTGCATTCCAATTCCCCCGAAAGGTGCCTTTACTTCAAGAAACAAACGTACTTACTAAAATAATTGACAAATTAAAAAAAATATTTATTGAAATGACTTCTTGTTCCGATTTTTCAGCATCATTCACATCAGTTTCTGTCTCATAACCTGAAGTAAATCTCACTTGTGGATTGTGTATTGGATATTCTGTAATTACTCAAAACCTTGATGAAATCATGAGGAAATTGTGCTCAAGCAAGTAATTAAGAAGACAGACCTCCTTATTTACCTGACATCATCTCTGCAAGCATATTCCAAGACAAGTATAGAAAAACACCTAAATAATAAAAATAAATATTAATAAAAAAAAAGTCTCATTAAAAAATATTGTTATTAATTTATAACAATTTCCACATACATTTGGTGAACATATATATTTATGGGTCTGGTTCTGTTTTTAAAGGTTCTTAAAATAAATTATTTGCAGAAAAGTGAGCCATACAGTTTGTTGCATTCTAATAAAATTTAACCACAGCAATATCCAACAGCTTTTCCCAAATTGCCACATGCTTATTATTACAATATGAGCCAATGTATTTCCTGTGAGATGATTGCAGCACAGGGTTACTGGCTGCTAATGATTCATCTCACTCACTTAAATGATGGTTTGAAAACAGCAATGAAATAAAAACAAACAACCCTGAAC
The DNA here is from genome assembly GCF_022655615.1 of Tachysurus fulvidraco. NCBI lineage: Eukaryota > Metazoa > Chordata > Actinopteri > Siluriformes > Bagridae > Tachysurus > Tachysurus fulvidraco. The sequence continues at coordinate 14,063,274 of NC_062536.1, forward strand.
AATAACATGTTGAGAAATCGTTTTTGTCTTCCTTTAGTGTATATGCATGAATAACTCCAGTGACAATCCAGGTATCCGGGTGGAGGTCTGATCGTCATCGTCATCAATCCCAACTCATCCGGTTTACTTTGGCAAGCTTTCTATTATCATCATGTTGGTAGAAGCTATGGAGGCGTTCTGTCCATACCTCTTTAGGAAACTGGAGGAAGCCATAAAACAAGAGTTGGTGAGTTGAGAAATTTCCTTTTCAAGGCTGATTCCAAGTCAATACAATGAAGCAGTTTTTGAGGGCACTCCAGTACATACAGTAGTGGCAACCCGGAGTCTGCCAATAGAAACAAGGATTTTTGTACTACTACAATTACTACTACTACTACTACTACTACTACTACTACTACTACTAATAATAATAATAACAATAACAATAATAATAATAATAATAATAATAATAATAATAATAATAATAATAATAATAATAATCAGCTCCAAAGCTTTCTCTGAAAACTTGTTTGTTTAACATTTATGTTTAACTTGTTTATGTAACATTTTTTGGAAGGAGTCTCCAATTTCAGTGTTTTGTAAAGCCGTAACCTTAAGTTTTAAAGCATGAGACAGACTTCAGGATGGAGATCTGTCCTTTTTTTTATTTTTTTCTTGCTTTTTTCTTTTTCTTTATTACTTTGTTGTCTTTTTATCTATGAGAGAGAGAGAGAGAGAGAGAGAGAGAGAGAGAGAGAGAGAGAGAGAGAGAGAGAGAGAGTTTAGAACTGAATATCATGGAACTTTTCCTGCAGCCATCCTACAACATTAATATATAAATAGATAAAATATAAATAGATAAAAAAAAATAAAAATGAAGGATGGAGGATCGGTGAGTTACTGTGGTGTAAAACAACGTACTCAACAGCAAAAATCAATATTGCGAGACCCCATACACCCCATAGATGATTCATTTTTCACTACAAGTCTTTGTTTTGTGACTATTCATCCAGACTAATGTGTAGATAGGCTCTAGTGAATTGGCATTGTAGATCAACTCACTGTATGATTGTTTATTCAGCGTTACACACACTCTCACCTGAAGTAACCTGGTGGGTAAGATGAGAATATCAGGAGAAGCCTGTGATTGATGATAGCTGAAAACAGAAGAAAAAAGTGTTGACGGCGAAGCTTGGCTCTGATTCTGCTGCTGGAGGATTGGAGGGGCTTGGACTCACCAACCCCATGAATCCTCTTTAAAGGTGGTCTTGATGTGTGTGGAGTGATAGAAAGTGTGGTGAAATTTGCATGCATGTGGTGTATGGAAAAAAAATTAATATTTAAGTCTTGCAAGGTATCAGGTTAAAGTTACACACAATATATATGTTCAAACAAAAACAAATAAATTAATACCTAAGCATTGAAATTATAGATCTTTAGTAAAAAAAAAAAAAAAAAAAAAGTGTTCCTTTTGAGATATTTGGATGATTAACAATTATAAGTATATATAAGTATATACAAAAATATCATTATTTTATAATTAAAAAATAATAAGACAATAATCATTGACATTGGACTTTCGTAGCAATCAATTGTTTACTTCCTCCCAAGAGGCCAGAGATGAAGCCAGGTCCTGTTCTATTCAAGTTCCAGAGTTAAGTCAGGTTAGTGCATCTGCACGCAGGCCTCCCATGTTGTGACCTTTAACCTCAGTTCCTTGGGAGTGCACCGATGATGAGCGATAGGGAACAGATGCCCACAAAAGCCCACAGAACAGTAATCTAACAACCTGCCAAATCTGGTTAATTAGCATAGAAAACTACTTCCTATGTCGTCTTCTTCATCATCACGTCCCAAACACTTCCCAGTGAGTTTTATTCAGCTTTAATCTGCTGTGAATTTAGAGACGCAATCTGTGAGTTTAGAAAACTTGTTCTTGTCCATGCACTTTTTTGTTCTGTTAAAGATTTCCCATTGTATTTAGTGAGCAGGAATATTCTTACAGCTGGCACTGTGCAGACTGGGACTTTGTGCTACTATTTCCATTTCAAAGTCGTCAAGCCTTTTCCTTGTTCATAACTCCTTCATGGTTCTTCCTGATTGGTGCAAGGCCTAGTGAGGGTGCTTGTGTGAATGAAAAGATCTCTTTATTTAAGCCAGACTTCAATAGTGGCATTTTCTCTATAGTCTATAATGCAGGGTTATGAGTGTCTTCACCCTGTCCTCCTGTTTGCTCTAGGATTTCATTTTCATTTTTGGAGAGATGCCCTGAGCATTGCGGATGTAATTTCATGACTCTGTGCTGTCAGAATTCTCGATCCATTTCGCCTGAGATGAAACGGGTTTATTATTACAACAGGGATGTAATATCAACCCATGTGTTTCCACTGGCCACGAATAATGGCCTGAGCATAGTGTCTTGCACTCTTATACCACATGAATAAAAGTGATGGGAGAAAAATTCAGAATGCTTTCGATGCCCCTTGGGGCTCAACAGTGCCCTGGTTGTTTCCTCAAGTGCTAAGACTCGTCTGTGTGTACAGTAGTTTTAGCCTTTAGGACATGCACCGCATCACTGGTTCTTGAAATGAGGTCCAGTTAAGCCTAGCAGTCCATGAAGCTGTGCACAGAGGATCATTGATAATATTTTTTATTTAGTTACAGTGGTGGAAATCGGTTTATTATATTTATTATTGAGTCCTTGTAGCTGCTATTGGACTGCCTGAGTGAGTCACTGAATTAGATATTCTAGATAAAGTCAACTTTAACCTAGCATGTTTTGTTTGAAGAAAGTTCAGGAATAGAAGATCTAAGGTTCTTTTACCCCTTTTTGCCAGTACATTGGTGTTCTATTCTGCCAATGGAATTGAAATGGACTTTTTTTAACATAATCAATCAAGTATTGTGTCGCCGCAAGTCTGATATAAAATTAGTCAGGAGACTGTTGCGAAACATTTGTTTGTACCTCTGTTGGAAAAACATATTTTTTTTAATTTTAGTAGTTGAAGACAACGGCTTCAGGTTTTGGATGATTATGAAAAAGCACTTGAGGCGTCTCAGAAAGCAGCAATGGGTTTGATATCAACGTGTGCTTTGAAGATAGAAACATTTAGTTTGAAATGAAAAACTAGCTGTTTTTGTGGGGTTTTTTTTTTTGTTTGAAGTTTTCTATGAATACATTTCCCCTAGTAGGCTAGGTAAAAATTTGCAGAAATTTTTATTAGAAAATATACAAATTCTTAATACCCTTAGTGTCTATTTTCAGAGGAGCCCTTAAGAACTCAACACGCAACCAAACAGGCTAAATTTCCATTTTTTGGCATCTGGTAAAACTGTTAAATAAAAACTGATATTAGTTTTTATTGAGCAACTATTTTAAATAATGTTTCTAAATTAATCTGTACTGAGTGATCAGTGGTATTTATTTTAAAGTTAAAGAAATTGAGACTCTATGCCATCGATGGAAATCTAGCACTGAGATGAAACTCTTCATAATTTCTTCTGGCTATTTGCTTGGTGAGGATCAGCTCTGATGTGAACGCAGTAATCACTAGGTCATTCATGGAACTGTGGCACCTATAGATGTCTCATCGGGTCCAGATGTGCAGTGTAGGCCTTGTAGGTAGTTTTATCTCACACGGAGGTCTGGTAATGGTTTGTTCACTTCCTTTGGCAATGGAAGGAAGACAAGGGAATAAAAGAGGATTTTTGAACTTGGACAGAAAAAGAGGAAACGATTCTGGGAGAGACAGATGAGCTCTGTGCAGCTGTTGCAAAGCATCACTTCACACTTACCTCACCCAACAGCAAACCAGAGCGAAATGTATGAAACCTAACCTTGCAGCATTCTCCTTCAGTATGTGTTCCTGTGCATCTGAAAAGACACATTTTGGCAACTGTCTATTCTCAAAAATGGAGTCATTCTTTGTTGCTGTGTGTCGTTTTTTGTGTGTGTTGTGAAACAGTGGCTCCGTTGATTGAAGGCATCTAGATAAAGCAAATTAATTCATTTTCTGGCTCTTTCTTGGAACATTAGAGAAATGCAGCACCGTATCTCCAAAAGGAAGCTTGATGAATGATTGCGTCTTTCTTTTCTTAGTTCTCATGATGGATGTTAGAGATTGCTCTGAATTGAAGGCTGAAAGATCACTGATAACCCCCTATTCCCATCCCTTAAATCCTCCCTCGTCCTGTCACCTCAGCAGCTTTTCTACCAATGTTTTCCCCCCTCACTACCTTTCCTGTTTCATTTTTAATAAAGCAGAACATTACACAAAACCAGTACACCCAAGCTTTAGACCACATATGTGTAGGATTTTAATTTACAATGCGGTTATGAACCAACCTCAAACCCCCATGTAGGCTCAGTCAGAAACAAGCTGCTTTATACGTCTAGACATTTCTGCTTTATTGGATGCTGCTGATCTGAAATATGCCTGGTGGTTCTCTTCATTTGGCAGAGAGTAATGACGCGCAAGTCCGCCAAAAGAGCGACCTGGTGGCTAATAAAAACCGCAGTGTGAAGTGCAGATGGTGGCATAGCAGTTAAGTCGATTGACTTGTGAGACAGCGAGACAGATTTGAAAACTATCGCCTCAGTGCCGGAGCGGCCTAGAATCTGCCCCCTGATTGAATAATCGAAGATGCTCTTGGAGGAAATTAGAAAATCACTCTGAAAGAATTGGGTTATCTAAGTAGAAAATTACAGTATTGATTTTTGTTAAGCCCGTTGCATGGCCCGTGAGAGCAAATTCGCTTTGGATGCATTCTCAGGCTGTCCGGATCGAATTGGCAGGTCTACAGATTGTGTTCTTCCATTATCTGCACTAAGTCTGAAATCTGCTGGGTAGAACCTGACGAACCAGTTATGGACTAGTGTGTGATATTTCCATGAAACCATCATCACATGTTCATGAAGATCTTAGCACCTCTCCCTGCTAAGGTTTCGAGACTTCAAAGACGTTGTGGCATTCTTTTGTATTGTCCGTGTACGTTGACTGAGCACCGTTCCCACCTTGGAGCTTGGTGTCGAGTTCCTTGCTTTTACAAGCACTCTGATGAGTCTATGATAAACGACAGAGCTGTATTTACCGTGTCAGGAGCTTTCTACTGTAGAGAATAAAAACGCCTCTGTGTTTGACTTTCTCCATGGTGACACAAATACTGGAGGCAGCCTGGATCTGTCACAGGAGATTACACCAAAGTACTTTGTTGTAGCAGAATGAAAGGTTCTTAGGGCCAATGAGTTCAGAGATCAACTTGGAGAGTACTCTTCGGTTAGATCTCTGCTTATATCCATAAATCTTTTTTTTAATGCAAATCAAATCATTTTGTTCGCTCTAAATGATACATATGAAGATACTTGGCTTTGGCTCTGTTTGCCACTTGCCAAGTCCAACCCACCAGCCAGCTCTCTCATATCATATGACAGCTACCAGCCAGATAGGGTCAAACCTTTTGAATACCAGCCAATCACATCATTTCAAACCGCTGCCCATGCTTCATCACAGGACACGGTAACACACTCTGAGAAAATGCTATCTACCATCTTCCACATATATGAGCTCACAGATGGCCATGATTGGTTGGTGTCCCTCTGAACTGCTGTCGCCATTCCTCCCACAACCAATATAGCTTGTCTTCAAAACAGCAGCAATTCTTCTAGGTACACTCGCACACAGTTTTTGAACGAACTCGGCTGGTAGGTTGTTCCAAACATCTTGGAGAACTAACCACAGACCTTCTGTGGATGTAGGCTTTCTCACATCCTTCTGTCTCTTCATGTAATCCCAGACACAATCGATGATGTCGAGATCAGGGCTCTGTGAGGGCCGTACCATCAATTCATGCTGGTTTGAAGGCAAAAGGTAGTAACACCAAATATTGACTTGATTTAGATTTTTCTTTTGTTTACCCTGTCTTATTTGTATATCTTATGTGTCCTATACAAATAATATCCAAATTAATTCAAAGCTTGTATTAGGAGTCGTATTTGCACATGGCAGCATACATGATTTTTTATTTCAGGAATGTACCCTCTTTTCTGCACAACTTGAAGCATTAAATCCAGTTATCCAATTATAGAATCACCGATATGGATCAGTGGATTCAAAAAGACACAGATGAGAAGTATTTGGCAGAAAATAAAAGAATATTAATGTGAGAGAAGTCATGTGAAGAGGGAAAAAATGCACTATGAAAATAGGATTGCAGACCGCTCTGAGAGGTAGGGGAAATAAATGTGAGGTAAATGTGGAGAGGCAAGGCAGTGACAAAGAGAGGGAAAAATGGGAGAGATTCATTTTTTAAATGCAGCGTTAGGTTTTGAGATCAATCCTGCGGTAGACAGGAGGCCAATGCAATGCAATCAGCATGGTGAATGGGAAACAACCGAGGCTGCTGAGGCAGCACTATAGCCGGCCTTCATCTACTCTCCATGCCTTCGTCTCGTCCTCTGGACCACTGTCGCACTCACTTCATCTCCCACTCACTATTCTTTCCCCTTTACAGTGCACATAGTATTTATGAGTCAGTCCTTAGCAAACTATGATGGATGGAACTTCTTTGGTTTTTGCCCATTCACAAGGAATAATGTACTGAAAGAGAATCCAGGATTGTATTCTGCATCTGCAGACCTGAGTTATGCTCCAGTACACATCATAATACAAAAATATGAAGAATGTACAGTAGTTAGATGTTTATAAATGTATATATTCTTAAACATAACAACCCTTGGCTGTAAAACTGTTTTCTCTGCCTTCAGAAAGCCAAGCATTATTTTTTTTATTTCGCCTTATTGAACCTCCATTGTTGGGGATTTGTTTCCTCGGTTGGCAATATATGTATTTTGCATGTTCTCCCCATGCTTCAGGGTTTCCTACCTTGGTACAGAGACAGCATGGTAGACTGACTGGCATCACTAACTTGTCCATTGTGTACTGTGATGGGTTGGCACCCTTCCTGGGGTAGAGGATAAGCAGTACAATAGATGGATGGATGGGTTATTTTTTTTTACCGATAAAACACTGTTAAAATAATGTAGAGTATATTTAATATAAATGTGTATAATGTAGATAAAACTATAATATAAATGTACATTTTTTAGTACTGTGTTTTTAACAAACATCTAACAAAAGCATATCAAGCTATTCATAAAAACCCTGTGGTTGTTTTCTAACATTTCTAACAATTAGCAATTCAAACATTGAATGTAGCTTTTTATTATTTGAACATTTTCTCAGACTCTAGCCTATATTATATTTCATTTCATTCCATCATTATTGCACATTAACCTGTTTCTAATTCTCAGGCTGTAATTATGTGTCGTTTTTAGTACTCTTTTCTTGCAATTTTCAAATACATTTTTTTGCTAAAAGATAAGTCAGACGCCTAACAGGAAGTGCTATTGTGAGGTGACATTTTCACCGCTATTCAGATTTAAAGAGCAAAATTAAACCAAATCCATAAAAGACTGTGGGGCCGTTCTGACAAAAATATCACCACAATGCCAACATTAACCTCTCAACTAGCTTCCTGCTCATGCATTTCATGTGTGTTAGAGATGCTTGGAAACTGCAGCACAAAAACAGTCCAAGCTGCTCCTGAGTGTCCCTCTGGGACTGTGGACTGCATCGTTTTCAGCTAAATACTGTTTCCACTGTGTTTAATTTTACACTTTCCTCTCAGATAGAACAATTGTTCTGAGACCTACTTGGCACCCTGTTTCGAATGAGGAGGTTTTGTTGCTGAAATCCATTCACAACTACTTACTAAAAGCTTATAGACTATAGTGTATAATTACACTAGGCTGAGATACACTATAACATGCTGAAGGCTAGAATTATTTCACTTCTATTATTTCAATAATAAAAAAAAAAAAGAAAGCAATAAGAGAAACTGAACTGGTCTTTGTTCTTAATCTCAACAGAAGTAGGGAAACTAAAATAAGGGAAAATAAAGTGTCTTCATTTCGTTGAGAAGTGAACAGAGATCTATCTAAAAGTGTCTCAATATTTGTTAGACATTGTAAGACAAGCCTTAGTGCTGATATTGTAACCAGTGCAGGCCTGACAAATAATACTTGTGCAAGTACTAAGAATCGAAACTATTAAAAATGATATATATATATATATATATATATATATATATATATATATATATATATATATATATATATATATATAAACAAACAAACACAAATAAATAAATAACAATGGGGGGGGGGCATGGTGGCTTAGTGGTTAGAACGTTCGCCTCACACCTCTAGGGTTGGGATTCCTGCCTCCGCCTTGTGTGTACGGAGTTTGCATGTTCTCCCCGTGCCTCGGGGGTTTCCTCCGGGTACTCTGATTTCCTCCCCCGGTCCAAAGACATGCATGGTATGTTGAATGGCATCTCTGGAAAATTGTCTGTAGTGTGTGTGTGTGAGTGAATGAGTGTGTGTGTGTGTGCCCTGCGATGGGTTGGCACCCCGTCCAGGGTGTATCCTGCCTTGATGCCCGATGACGCCTGAGAAGTTCGGATAAGCGGTAGTGAATGAATGAATGAATGAATGAATGAAAACACTTAAGGGAAATAAATAAAATTGTACAATTTCTAGGTATCACTTATCGAATGTGTTATTATTTTTAAATATCCATTTTTGCTCATTTTAATGAAGGATGCCTAAATTCAGGAGAGCACAGCATGTGTTTAAGACCTTATGGGAATAGATTATGGTCACATTCACATGCACACATTTGTGTGTTGTAAAATGTAATGGTTTGGCCACTTTAACAAAAGCCCTGACCCATTTCAGTGAAGAACCTGCCTGCTTTTCAAGAAAGGACGAGTTTTCCTCCTTTTCATGAAATCCAAACAAAATAAATAAATAAAGCGTAGCCATTTTCGGCTGTACTTCCCTTTCTGAGGCTCAGGTCATGGTTTTTAAAGTGTGTTGTGTTCTGAAGGTCGCATTCTCATTGCAGAGAACCGTTCCGCACCAGGGACTGTGAAAGGACTCGGCCAGCTCCACAGAACTCTGATGACAGCAAAACACAGCCACTGGTGGAACACAGCCACTGTTTTTCTAATATCAGGGTTAAAGGACATTTGTGTTTCATTTCCTCTTACCCAGTCAGAGCAGCAACTAGCATCAAAACATTTCACTGAGGGGAAATTAAATTAGCTTTTTTTGGGGGGGGCTTGGAAAGTTGTTCAGAACTGTTTTTTTATTATTATTATTTGTTGCATATTTAAAGCGTGTAGATGTGTATGGTTGCTTATAATCAAATAATTTCCTATTCATTTTCCACTTTACAGCTGTGGTGAACAGAATAGTCTATCAGAAAAATAAACCCATGTAGCACATCCCAACTTAAGGAAGATGAGCCACAACAGTAAGAGATCACATCGAGTTCACCTACATGTATGTCGTGCGTTCCGAGAGGCTTTTTTTTCTGCATTTCTTTTCTAAAGTGCAGAGATTTGCCTTCTGTCAGCTCCAAACATTCTTGTCATTGTGCTCTGACCTCTCTCATCAACAAAAAGAGAGAAATCTCACATCATTCTGTTGTGTGTGAAAATCCCAGAGCACTGCACTATTTTGAGTCAACTCCACAAGAAAAGCGATTCCATTCTACAATGATTAAAGCATCAGACAGCATTGTATTCTATACATTCACACATACTTTCCTGCAGGAGTTGAAAACAGTGTCTTGGTTTCGAACCACACATTTAAACACAATCTGATGATGACTTTTGATTTGATTCTTTGAAGTCATTTGCGTTAGTGGCTTCATTCAAACAGTTCTCTGTATAATAAACAAATCAGTTGATTTACACCTAATGAATTACAGCTCTCTCATGGGAAAGGGAATAAAGGCAACTAGAGCTGGTGCCCATAGACTAAATGATGTGGAGAGGCAAAGTGGTTGAGTCTTTACAGACCGAGTTGTTGGCTCAGCATTCAGTGTTCAATTTATTACTCCAGGGTGTAATATGTCACAAAGCAATCTTTCAGCCAATGGCTTGTAGCAAACATTGTTTAATGGAGGTCGATATTTTCCACTACTTACTGTAGGATCTCGGGGCTGCATGTGCCCTTATGGCTACTGCTGCCTTGAAATGGTCAATACATTACAGTAGCCAATACAGTGAAGGAGTCATTAATATCAGAGTGGTCAGTGCAGGACTGAGCCTTAGGGGTATTTCTGGGATTGTGCTCTATAGTCAATGATTTATACAAGGTCTGAGTGTGCATTGTGAGTCGTATTTCACTGCAGTGTTCTGTGTGTTGGCTTGTATAAAGGTATTTAAATATAACTGGAAATTTACACTTTAATAAGAACACCTGTACCGCCGCTCATCCGTGCAATAATCCAATGGAATCGAATCAAGTCAAGAAGCGTTTACTGTCGTTTCAACACTTTACAGCGGATGGAGTGAAACGAAATAACATTATTGAGCAGAGGTATATAAAACAACACAGAATTAATATCTATGTACACAGACATAGTTCTACAGATAGAGCATGTGTGCAAGACAATGCAGGACAGACAGTACAATAAAACACAATACAATATTGTAAACAGAGCAGCACTGATCAGTGTACAGATAGTTGTAAAGATGCTACAGACATAAAAAGGAAAGGTTCAGATGTTCAGGAGACTGCAATACAATGCATTACATCATGCAGAAGCAGGTCAAAAGCTTTATTTGGTGTTCAAGACAAATGTTAGTACAGAGGGAAGAGCTGTGATCTCTGTGATTGGGCATGGTTTTTAATGCCAGATACTGTAGCCTAGATTGTCTGTCATCAGAATTGTTGATTTTTACAGATTTTTACACAAAACAGTATCCAAGCATGAAGCAAACTGCAGGTCTGTGGATGGAAACTTCTTATTTATAAGAAAGGTCAGGAGAATGGTCAAAAAATGTCGTATATAAAAATCTCAACAACACCCAGTGTTATAATCACTCTCGTGCAGACACATCACATCAGTGCTGAGAAATGGGTACAGTCCATTTACTCCAATTCAACAGGAGACAACTGATTCCATCTGTTTAATTAGTCGATATAGTCTCAGTTGTGGAATCTCCTGTGGAAGCGCAGGATCCTGCACTTTCATTGCCACAGCTCAGGTTCGAATCCCAGTTAGGGAGCTAGTCCAGGAACTGAAAAGTTAACTCTCAGTCCCAAGCCCAGATAAAATGGAAGGGTCGTGTCAGGATGGGCATCTGGTGTAAAACCTGTTCCAAATCAAATATGGGGACCCTGGGATCTGCTCTGGCAACCCTGAACAAGGAGAAACCAAAAGAACATGCAATGAATATGGTATTATTTGGAGAAAAGCCATGATATGAAATGCTGCCAGGTTTAAAGCACAAAACAGAGGAATTTAATAAAGCTGAGCTGAAGTAGATCGACACAAAATTAACCACATATACTTTTCTGTTTTTTATTAAAGAGATGAAGCGCTATAAAACTTCATTGAATGAAATTTCTTGCTTTTTATTTTGCCTTTACATATCATTATTGACATTAATGCTTTCTATTATGCTGTAAACTGCCTTAATTAATAAGTATCCATCCCTCAGCCCTAAAACTGAAATGGATTTAACTAGAATTACATGCCAGGAATCTACACGAAATTTCTGATCTCACTTAAGTGGGATCACAAATGAATATTGTTTGATGCAAAACTATTTACAAACACAAAATGGAAAAGATCATTGCACAATTCAACTCTCTGTGGGATGTGATCTCATACTTAATCAACTCAGTACCAATAACATTCATGAGATATCAAACCAAGTCTCTGGTGAAATTCTGGAAATGTTTTAATCAGAGTTTGCAGTAAATTATTATTCAATGCACTGTTTAGTGCAAGATTTTTCATTTCCAGCATATGTCCTTATACAGAGCGACTAAAAATTTTGTACTACTGATCATTAAGGGCCTTGTTTAGGGGCCCAGCAGTGGCAGACACGGGAATCAAACTCACAACCTTCCAATTGGTAGTCCAGCATCTTAACCACTAGGCTATGACATCCCTAGATGAGCTACAAAGTAATCTAAACTTCTCTTGTGTGTCCAAATTTGGACCGCGAAAGATTGTAGTGGGTTAAATGTCTTTGTGTCCATGTGTCTGTTAATTTCATAAACAAGAAATGAAATAAGAAACCTAAGCAGAGGTCACAATTTGGAGACTTTTGCCAAAATGTCATCCTGCATTTCACTTAAGTCATTTCTGAAGTTAGCTGGCACAGATTCCCATTCTCAACATTAGGGCTTATTACTCCAACATCTGCCAATGTATTTGTGCATCTCCTGTGGGTTTGTAAAGCGTTAGCAGGAGCGATCAGCAGAGCAGACACCTGTCAATAAAACCTGATACTGTAAGCAGTGGGGGAGGTGAAGTGTGTGCTTTATGGAGGGGTCTTAAAAGTGGTGTAAACCCTACACGAATTCACACCTCACATTAACAACTAAGTCCTAACACTACCACTGATGCCGCTCACAATTCTACAATTATTTACTTTTTTCTTCTCTTGAAATTAATAAAACAATAAAATTCAGCTTAACCAAGAAACCTGAAAGAGCCTGAAAGTCCTGAAGACTTTCCACAGCAAAACACTGACATTAAAGACTCTGTCTATAAGTTTCTACTTGGAAGTGAAGTGAAGTGAAGTGACATACGGCTAAGTACGGTGACCCATAATCAGAATTTGTTCTCTGCATTTAATCCGTCCAAAGTACACACACACTGCAGTGAACACACACACTGGGAACACACACCCGGAGCAGTGGGCAGCCATTTTATGCTGTGGTGCCCGGGGAGGAGTTGGGTGGGATTCGGTGCCTTGCCCAAGGGCACCACAGTCGTGGCCGGCCCGAGACTTGAACCCACAACAAGAGTCAGACTCTCTAACCATTAGGCCACGACTGCCTCGTTTTTGCATATCCAAAACTATTATGAGCCTGGGGTCAGAGCGCAGAGTCAGCCATCGTGCAGCGCCCCTGGAGCAGGTGAGGTTAAGGACCTTGCTCAAGGACCCAACGTAGATGTCTCAGCAGCTTGCGGCCTTGAACCCCTAATCAAATCAAATAAAATTTTATTTGTCACATACATACAGGGTGCGATATGCAGTGAAATGCTTTATGCAACTGTCCGGTATAAGAATAAAGAATATAAAAAAAATATAAAAAATAAAATGAGACCGCTGTGGACCGCTGGACCATCACATCCTTACAAGAGGCTTATTCATATCGACAATTATATTCGGTTTGTTTTTTTAATATGTTTATTTTTTAGCCTTAGTTTCAGTTATAATACATTTCTACAGTATTAGAGTAGCTCATTCATATAAACCTGTGATCTGCCTTATATACTGCATTTCTGTTATTGGTGCTGAAAGTAAATCAACACCTTCTGAGAAGTCAAAGGGTATAAAGTGTTATAAAGGGGATTATATATTGTGCAAAATGTATAAGGATATTTTTGTGGTGAAAATGCCTTGTTTAGGGTATGTGCCTGATGATGGATGTGTTCCCATGAAGAGGCAGGGCACTTCATGTTTTGGACTCTCCCTTGTTAGTGTGATATGAACTCAGGATGTCACGTTGTGACAGTTTCCGCTAAGAGTTCTGCTGTGTCACGGCCTTGTGGTTATAAATATTCTCCTTCAGGGCAGAACGTCTTTTCTAGCCCTCCCCTTGGACCTCAGCTCATTTCCCAGCGTTCACCCTTCTGTCACCTCCACACATTTCTCATATATGTTTTTCCAACACTCCTTTTCTGCCTCTTCTTCTTCTTCGTCTTCTTCTTCGTCGTCTTTCTCTACCTCTCGCCGGATATTCTCATATTATCTATATCTGTGCATTTAATTGACTTTTCTGATTAAGGGCCCAATCAGGCATGATCATGAGTCAGCATTTTGTTAAAGATTTCATACATTATTGCTTATGCTGATTTTGTTATCCTTCTGGTTCAAACCCTATTCTTTAGTTGCTGTAAGAGGTAACACAATTATTAACACTATTATATCATACAATATTGTGTTTTTGTGTCACTTTGTAGTATTTTATTTCGTAATCATGCTCTAAGTCAAATCTGCCTTTGGCTGAATTTCAAATATCCTCCTTCTTTACTATTTTTGTTCACTACATAAGGTAGAAAATAGTGACACCCTAGCTTGTGCATTCCATGCATAGTTCAACATCATTTATAAGTCACACACAATAAATGTTTGATTACTTTGTGTTCCATTTCTAATCAGATTAGTGAGAGGGATAGATAGAGAGAGAGAGAGAGAGAGAGAGAGAGAGAGAGAGAGAGAGAGAGAGAGAGAGAGAGAGAGAGAGAGAAAGAAATTTAATATATGTCTTTAATGTATGTGTGGCAAATCTATTTTAATCTGTCAATTGATATAGTCACTGATCGTGTAGTATTATAATATTTTATCACTGGAAATATGAAAAACCCTGGGTTTGATTTAGACATACCAAGCCTTGTCATGCCATGTCGTTTGATGGAAAAATCCATTTCTCCCTCTTTCTCACATCTCCTTATATCCTACTGTTGTTTTGTTCCTGGTTACTTCTTCATTACTACAAAAACATACACAAGAAAACCTTCTGCAGCCCCAGAATGTGTTGCTGTCTCCCACATTTGACTAATTTCTTAACTGAACCACACAGACTTGTTAAAAAAAAAAAATACTGTTCAAAACTCACCATCCAGGAGCTGGCCGACCTCACTTGGTTTCTACATACACATCTGGTTTAGATTTCATACCAACTCTTATTTTCTACCTTCCCACACTACACAATGGTCTTTTCTAAGCCGATACTGTATCGAAGTATAAGTCGAGTACAATATGGTGCTAACAGAAACACTCTGTCATCTGGACAGACATTAATCGTGAGTTGTGTGTGTGACATGACTTGCCGGTGGTTGGATGAGGTGACGCCACGTTGGAGGCTACATATCTTTGGGAGATGAGAAATTGCAGGTTTACACAGCTCTCAAGTCTGCCATTTTGAGGTACGGGCAATTACCATCAATCATTGAGAATTCTATCAAGGAGGCCTGAAGTTTATGTCTTTACTTTTAAGGGCCTGAGGGAAATGCTGAAAGAAAGAGATGGATGGCTGCATTGGCCTTTGGGTGAGGGTGTATGTGTCGGAGGAGCTCATTGGGTCAGGGAGGGCTAAGTGATGTTTATGATTGGTTGACATGATGTCCTTGAAAGGCCAATAAATGCAGAATGGTGTGAGGCGTTCTATTTCACTTTGACAGTCCTTTGGCTGAAGTGGAGCATGGAGTGTGTGTGTGTTTCTGTAACTCCTACGGGGCTGCTTTCTGCAGCAGGACACAAGCTCTCTCCATCAGTGAGATCACTTCTCTATGTTTACAGTCAATATGCCCTAGGCTTCTGTTTAGCCCCTTAAGCCAAAGGCCAGTGACCCCCATTTTTCCACAGCTCTTCATTATGTAAGGGAAAACTCCCCAACACACACACACACACACACACACACACACACACACACACACACACACACACACACACTTAAATATGAGTAACTTCAGCATGTCCCTTTCTCCAGGTCTCTTCCAGAAGATGGAACATTCCAAGAACAGGAAAGTTGTTGAGTAATTAGTAAGCAAGGTTTGAGGTTAGAGGTCAAAGCTTTGCCCTAATACGAAGATCCAAGAGTGATTGCAATGAGGACACATCCACCGTATATATAGTTATAAAGGAAACACATTGTTTAAAAATCTGCAAAAATAATGTATTATGCAGAGCCCTTTTCTGTAGCAAGCAACATTGGGGAGAAGAAAAGGGAGAGTCACTGTTTTGGCTGACTAAAAGGAGAATGTAGGCTGTTAAATGTAAGGGTTTCACATCCTGTGAATGTGTGGATATTAAGAAAATGTGAACATTCAGGTAGTGTTTGAAGAGTAAAGGTCATTTTGGGAGATTCTGACAGCCATAGTGCTTATTAATCTTTCTGTTCTGGTAAAGTTATTTTAGAGTTTGTGAGGGTTCAGGTGTGTGTGTGTGTGTGTGTGTGTGTGTGTGTGTGTGTGTGTGTGTGTGTGTGTGTGTGTGTGTGTGTGTGTGTGTGTGTGTGTGTGTCCTGGATCTGTGCCTCTGTGCTCTGTCTTTTGCCTCTCTGTTCGTGTAGCAGAGACAGCTGAATAAATGGTTTATTTAAATAAAACTCATACATAAGTTCCACTGAGCTAAAGCCACATTACTCAAACTTTCCCCATCTCCATATCCTGCCGTCTCTCTCTTGCCCTTGTTACAAAATATTGTAACCTCCATAGCAAAGTATCTAGGTAGCTTGTTGTTCTTGCTGTACTTCATACACTTCTTCATAATCTCCTTATTCTTTAGACACTGTTGAGTCCTCTGACCCTGTGATCAACGTGCACTTCTTTTTTCTTATTCTTTCTTTCTTTTATTTATTTATTTTTTTTTTGTTTTGTTTTTATAGAAGAATTGTAATAATTGCTAATTGCATTAACATTTAAATGGTGGGTTTGTGTACAAGCTGCTGCCTGAGCTACTGCTCAGTTGGGAAAGAAGGTTTTAGTGCTGCATTGACCAGCTGTCTGCTACTGCATTGCTGCATCGCTCTGCTCTGCTTTGTGTGCACTGTGGATGCACTGATTCATTTCTACACAGTACAGATACAGATATTTACATGCAGTAACACATTACATGTATACAAACAAACATTTAGCTAATTAGTTTTAGGACCTAGGACCTAATTGATTACACATACACAAGATGGCTGCAACACATATCCTGCATTGTTTTGATCGATCAATTGTACATATCTGAAAAAGTAAAATGAGTGAATGAGCATCGTGTGATAAAACTCTATGCACAGCATATTCACTCGGCAGGGGAGTGTGTTCAGTGTCAGACTGCTGTCTCTGTCATACATCACTACAAGACTGAGGAACACTTTTGTCCCTCTCCCATTAGACTGTACAACATATCTTAGGTATGACATGGAGGAAACATACAGTACAAAATGAAGAGTGACTTAGTACAGTGTTTGTTGCTTATGGATGATGCTTGAATTTACTCCGGGATGAATAAAGTACCACCTACATACATACATACCTATTTACCTAGCTACCTACCAACCAACCAAGACAAACATTCAGCGAAGTAGAGTGAAGCCTCTGACTGACACATGCAAGCATGGCAGCCATTGTGTGTGATGTCAGCAAAAGACTAAATATAGAGAAAGAGCAAAGAAGACAAATTCAAATGTATTTGTATAGCACTGTTAACAATTGACATTGTCTCAAAGCAGTTTTACAGAACATAAACATAAAACAAAACGTTTTAAGGATTAATATAATACAAAAAATTGAGATTAATATTAGATATATTTAAATGTGTTTGTATTTATCCCCACTGATCAAGTATGAGGTGAGTCAGGTGACTGTGGTGAGGAAAAACTGCCTTGAATGGTAGAGTAAGAAACCTTGAGAGGAACCATACTCAAAGGGGAAGCTCATCCTCATTTGGGTGACACTGCAGGGTGTGATTATAAATATACAGTCTGATAAATGTTGTATTGATGAGGAGGTTGTTGACCACATGTAGTTGGCATCTCCTCTTAGTATGCCTGAATACTTCACGAAGCACAGCCCAACTGGAGCTGGTACTTCTCTAGATGTCTCAGGATCCTCACATGGTTGGCTTCATTTAAGTGAAGATCCAAAATCTTCCTGACATGGAAGACAATCGGAGCTGGTACAATTTCTGGATGCCACGGGATGAGTAGAAAGAGTGAAGCAGTGGAAAGTTAGTGTAGCTGCTGTTTATAATATTAGCAAGCACAAGATGCTAATGTGCACACTAGAGCACAAGGTTATGGGAAGCATTATGTGTACACCTGACTAAAGAGATTATCTACATTTAAACTGGGAAAGTGTGTCTGAGCCCAGAACTATGTCAGGAAGACTATTCCAAAGTTTGTGAGCTCAATACGAAAACACTCTACCACCTTTAGTAGATTTTGATATACTGAGAACTACCAGAAGTCCTGAGTTTATTTCAGATAGCATGAAGGATTGTAACGTGTTAGAAGACTAGTTAGATACATGGAAGCTAAACCATTAAGAGCCTTGTATGTAAGTAGCAGCAGTTTGTAATCAATTCTAAACTTAACAGGTAGCCATTGTAGAGATGATAAAATCGGTGTTATATGGTCGTATTTTCTCGACCTGGTAAGAACTCTGGCAGCTGCATTTTGGTCTAACTGTAGCCTATTTATTGAAGATGTAGGACAACCACCTAGTAATGCATTACAATAGTCCAGTCTGGAAACAACATTATAAGTCGGTAGCGAAGAAGTAAAAAAAGGGGGGGGGGGGCAGCTACAATAATCACAGGAAGTCTTGAAGGGAAATTTGTTGCATCATCATAAGCAGTTCAAATCCAACTTCTTAACTGTTGAGCTTGTTGTCCGGAGGAATGGCTGAAGTAAATATTTCAGTGTTGTACACAGTGATTGTCTCCTACTTGACACTGATTTTAATCTTCCAGTTGTACAAAAAGTGCATAGAAATGTTTGTGCAGTCACAAGAGATACGTGTTGTGTTGCGTTGTGTTGCGTAGTCATCATCATCAAGTTCCTACAGCTTCATGTGAAGTTTATCAGAACAATACTTAATAATTTTACGTTTATAAGTCCAGTGATATTTGGTCAGAACCCTATTAGGGATTAAATCATACAGTCTCACGGATCTCAGAATATAATGAGACATGAGCTGCATCCTTACAGCTAATATTTTACTACTATAATACTAACAGTTAAGGAAATACTAACACTGAGTCTAACAGTGTAATATTGCTGTACGGAGAGCAGCACGATCAGGGGTCTAAAATTTTCAATTTGTATCAGATAATATGAAGCTTCTTTGTTTTTTGGTCAGTTACCTCATTTTTGCAATTATCTATGTTTATAGTCCTTGGCTTTTACACACAGTAATGGATGAAAAAAAGTTTTTACATGTGTGCAACCTTAGATTTTTACCTCAGGGACAGAATGTGGTTAAAAGTTCCTGGAGATAAAAGTAAAGTTCCTTCAGACTGTTTTTTTCCTCCAAAAATCAGTAATTGTGTGCATTTCTTTTAAAATATTGTTATTCACAAAACGCTTCTAATTGGATAAATAATTTCTCCAGTGGTTCGAGTGGAAATTCTGAATTATTCAATCGTAATGTATATTGCAATATTGTATATTTATGTATGTATTATAATGTTTATTGCATAGGCTTATTATACTCAAGCACTTTTTACCCATTTTTTATAAAAACACGACTCTTTTATAACACTTTAGTGTTCAAATGTATAATTTTATTGCTGAATTCTACAAACAGATTCCTAGCTAGACTCCATAGTGAGCATGTTTCAAAAGCATTAAACCTTATTAGTCTCTACATATAATTAGGCATTTAAGCGAATGGTTTTCTGAGCGCTGTTTTATGGAGGTTGAGCCCACACACAACGTGGGAGAAACAGATCTTTGAGTGATTGGTGTACTTCATTAAGGGCAGAAGAGGAGAAGAAAGCCCTCAGGAGACACATACCACTCTCTTTGATGGATGGCTATATCATTCGTAACAGACCACTTTTACTGTCACGGACATCTGCTTTAATAACGTGCACTGAAAGGGAGGGAAAGAGAAACGGAAAGGCAAATAGAGATAGAGCAGCAAAAGTGAGGGAGGGAGAAAATAGTAAGAGAGTCGAATGGAAAATAGTCTTACTGAATGACCCGTAGCTCTTACAGAAATAGGAGGCAGGGCGAAACAAAACAAAAACAGGACAGGGAGAGTTTTGAGGGCAACTTAAAGGCCACAGATGTGTTGAAAGCCAGGGAAGCATTTCCTAATTAGCTGAAAGCAGTTGTTGAGGTTTTTTCTTTTTTAAATGTGACACTGAACTTACATAACTTTTGAGAAATCAGTGGAGTGGAACGAATAAATCTCATAAATTGGAGAGCAAGGAAATATCTTTTAATATCTAACATGGAAAATTATTAAGTCGCTCATGTCACTCGTAAGGTCCCGTCTCTCGTACGCACAAAGCAACCGCGTGAGGGCGTGTTGTCGCCTGTAGCCACGTTCTGTCTATTTAGCTCCAATAAGAAACAGTAGTAGCTCTATATAGCTTTTAAGTCAGCTTGTTATACTTGATGTTGGATACACTGTGTGCCAGGATTTGTTCTAGCTTCACTGGCATGTTACCAGAAGAAACATTTACTTTTTCAGCATTTAGCGAATAACTTTATCCAGAGCTAGCTACAGAACGAGTTGAATTTGTTATCTTCTCAAGAAAATATTCATTCATTCATTCATTTTTTACCGCTTATCCGAACTTCTCGGGTCACGGGGAGCCTGTGCCTATCTCAGGCGTCATTGGGCATCAAGGCAGGATACACCCTGGACGGAGTGCCAACCCATCGCAGGGCACACACACACTCTCATTCACTCACACACTATGGACAATTTTCCAGCGATGCCAATCAACCTACCATGCATGTCTTTGGACGGGGGGAGGAAACCGGAGTACCAGGAGGAAACCCCCGAGGCACGGGGAGAACATGCAAACTCCACACACTCAAGGAGGAGGCAGGAATCGAACCTCCAACCCCGGAGGTGTGAGGCGAACGTGCTAACCACTAAGCCACCGTGCGAAAATATTCTCATGCTTATTAAAATAGTCTAAGAATATCATCGAGTAACACACATGACAGTCGTGACATTTTTTCCCTTACGATAAATTCTTGGTGAATTTAACTCTACTAGCTCAGAGCATTTACTAAAAGCAATAACAATTTTCTACTTCTACACTACACGCTACTTCCTTCCAAGCTTAACGTGTCTATACACATGTGATGAGGTCGTCTATTTTTGTGTGGAAATCTGTAGGTAAGAAAAGATTATAGATTATAGAAACTGACGATGTAAGTGGGGAGCTAATGATATATTGGACCATACATACAATAAAACTAATCCATTTCATCTTTTGAGCCAATTGTTTAGATTTGGTGTTTTTATTAACTTGGCAAGAAACTCTTTCTGTCTTATTAAAACATTAACATTACATATATTAAAATATATTAATATTTTTGAAATTAAATCAGTGGTAAAAGTATTACAAATAGAAGAATGTGCTTACAGGAATGAAGACTGAGAAAACCTGCAGTAAAAGAGAATGTGTTTGAAAGTATTTGATGGAGTCTGTGCATCATGGTGTGAGACTCCAGGGATCGATAAAGAGAGCTTGTGTTACCAGACCCTGGTGGTTTGACAGGAAAAGGGGATTTATTTAAGCTCTGAACCTTGCTGCTGGCATTTCATAAAAGAAAGGTCAAAGACTCAATAACTCCACCCTGTCAGTGATATAAAGCTTGTGCATGCCTTTACACCCTGGTTAACAGCAGCGTTGGCAAGCGAGTCTCAGATGAGCGTTTTGATGGGCACATGAGTAAAGTGTTCATTGATCAAACTGCTGATGAGTTGGGGATAAAGCGTGTGTCAGAGTGACCAATAATCGTGTGTGTTTGGATCTGTCTGGGTATCGATCAGAGAGATATTCAGTGTTAAACCATGACTGGATTGATCCTGCATCAGAAATGAAGCCATTTGGGAATGCATGACCAAGTGTGAATGTCAGTGAAGGTCAGTTATGTATGCTTCTCAGTTTGAGTGTGGACTTTTTAATGCATCATTGTATAGACCATATGTTCATTGTGTGTGGCTGAGAGAGCAAAATTTCAACTCTATTTCCCTCACATTCTCCCTCATTAGGTTTGGTGGTCTCATTTTTCCCCTCAATCCCTCAGTAAATAAACTCGGCATGGTGAATTCTCGCCACATAGGGCTTGGCACAAACCCCAGGGAAATAGTTCGCTGAGACACTCCATCAAGCGTCCCATTCACCACCATTAAAATGGAAGAAAACATGTAGAACGAAAATCGTCAGGAAGGACTGTCGGTCTCTCCGTAAGAATATAAACTGTCAGAGATGTGGCCAACCTCATGCATCCCAAATAAACATTCCTGACATCTCTTCTGCAAGACGGTGAGCTCTGCAAGTCCTGAAACAACAATAACGAGAGAAGGCAGAGACACAAACAGTTCAGGAGAGAAAGAGAAGAAGTAAAATGAAAAAACCTGAGCTAGGGTAACAAAAAGAAGGAATGAGAATAATAAAGAAAAAGATATACAAGTCATTTTATGTGCTTTCTAATGAGGATGCTAGAATAACAACTTTGATGTATCTATGAATATCTATGATTTTTTTTATTTCTTATAACCCGGTCACTTGTCTTGAAGATTGTATTCCTGCTTAAGGCTGTTTACACTTGGGATTTGATCCGAACCCACCGTGACAAGATATAATGAATGTAAATTAATGAATCAATTGCTTGGGGAATCACATTGGGCTTCAGGGCCTCCTGAGGATCTCTGAACTCATTTATAAACCTCACACATACACTGCAAAAGATTCAAGACAAATCACTGGAGAATTTGTCACATTTTTTTCTTTATTTAAGAATCTATAACTTTATTAGAGCATGTTCATAATATAAGAAATAATCTGAAATATTTATTTATTTATTTATTTATTTATTTATTTATTTATTTATGGTTAAGTCACCCAATTTGTTTCTAATGAATAAGGCAAAAACAGAAGAATAGAAGACTCCAAGATCAAATTTAAATACCTACCGAAATGACAATTAAATAATTAAATCCGCTTACAAAATTCTGTTAAATAATGCATTTTGTAAAATATCCTTTTAATATGTAGTTCTGTAAAATAATGTACAAGTAACAAAAAAATAAAGCATTAGTGTTTTGTCTAGGAATTTTTTTTTTTTAATTTCATTAAGGAAGATTGATAATAGGCATTTCACTGTGTGCTCCGATACAAAATAATCGTGTGAATATTTAATAGTTTTATTTATTTTATCTCATATTTAACCAGTATTATTTGCATTGTAAGCTTCATTTAGCCCTTTCTAATACACTTCTGTGTATTTTTTTCCCCAAAGGGTTGTAAGGTTCTCTGCAGAACACTAAACAAAAATATATTTACTGTTTTTTATTTTTTATATTATATACAACACTTTTTGCCTTTATCTAAGAATTAGGAAGTAGCACATTTCCCCTGTAGAGGTCTTGGGTCATGTCTAATAGAATAATCCCATTAGAAATGTTATTACTGTGGTGTTGAAGTTGATCTTTTCATCATTATCCCAGTCCATATGAGTCACTTGCTGGTGACATAATTCCACATTAGCAGTGATAAACTGTGCTTGGTGACAAGTAGATAAATAGAGTGAGTTTGAATATTTAGGGGTGTCTTGTGATTTTCTAAAATATTGTGACAGTTGTTAGGAACTGGCTGACCGTGACCCTTGTGGGGTTCTAAGAAAAATATGAACATCAATTGAATTAACATGGTGGTTTTAGTGTCTGGTGATGAAAAACCACAATGGGAGCAGTTGGCTTGTGTTTTCCCTTCCCCTGTGTGCCTGGGCCCTGGAAGAGTTCATGTTGTATTTAAGCCATATTAATGTCCAGAGGCCTGACCTCCTGCACCTGTGGGTGAAAAAATGGTTAGTATCGTGTTCTCCCTATCTCTCTCTCTCTCTCTCTCTCTCTCTCTCTCTCTCTCTCTCTCTCTCTCTCTCTCTCTCTCTCTCTCACTTGTCTCCTCTCTCTCTCACTTGTCTCCTCACCCTCACACCTGCAGTCCTGGGGCTTGGTGGGAGTCACAGTGGATTACATTTCTCCAAGATCAGAATCTTAGCTGTAAAATAAAATGAGGTGCAATTTCCGGAGTGCCAATTAGCAGAAAATTGGTCCTGTCTGTTGTTAGCTACACCCTCAAGACCTCCCAAAAGCTCTGTGTGTGTGTGTGTGTGTGTGTGTGTGTGTGTGTGTGTGTGTGTGTGTGTGTGTGTGTGTGTGTGTGTGTGTGTGTGTGTGTGTGTGTGTGTGTGTGCGTGTGTGCGTGCGTGCGTGTGTGCGCATTTACCATAAAACACAAGAAAATCATATATATGAGCTAAACCTTTAAAAAAGGCAAAATCTTTTATATATGACAGTAATAGATGGTCATTATATTAGATAGAACGCTAAAATCTGTCAATCACTAAAGAAAATATTAGACTTGAGCAAGGCACATTTTTTGTTTACTTGGCTGCCTTTTTTTTATTATTATTAATTTTTAATTATTGTTCAAGTGTTCAATTGTTCTACTTTTTTTTTGGATTGGATTATGGGGTAAATAATCCACTTTGCTCGTTCCTGTATCTAGAATGAATTTCACATGTATCTGTTCAGTCACTGGTAAGACTGGTATTAGAGGTGTGTCTACAAATCAGGCTAGAAAATATTTTCTAAAATGGAGATCAGATCTAGAAAACATTTGACCTCACACGACTATAACTAATACTCTGCACGAATCTAGGTCCAAAATAAAAATAAACAAAATCTGCCATTTCTTAACACTAACTCATCTGATGTGGAGGCTAGAAAAAAACTTTTATCTTTGAAAGACCTTATAACAATCCTCATCGTTAGATAGTTGATCAGATATTTGATCGCGCAGCAGAAACCCACAGAGATTAATGTCCACACCAGGCACTGCATTGCTTTGTGGCTAATCTGCTGCATGTGCAGTTTCCATTTAACTCTGAACTGGAAAAAATAGACATCGATACAATTGATGGGTCAACTTCATCAGACCTTGGAGCTCACGTCAATGTCGGGTCTGCACAAATACCTATCGATAGTTACTGATGGACATGCTGCAGTAATACTCACAGCAGAAACATGCAGGCAGGAATAAAGTGGTTAAAAATGGTGGTGAAAATAGAAATAAAGTGGTGAAAAATTAAATATATCAAACTAGAGATCCCTGGTGGTGTGCTATCGGTAATACATTACTTTAAACTTTTTATACGATTCTCCGAATTCCTTTTAAGCATAAATACATTAAGCAGTATTATATTTTCAGATAACAAAAGATTTAAACATTCACTGTCAAATCCAGAACGCTTAACCATTCGTCCATTTATTTCTCTGAGGGATCAAAACGGAGTTGAATTTCATCAGAATCTACCCAGAGAACCAGATTATAAGAATGTACTTAAGGATGCTGATGTCTGATATCTCTGGAAAAAATCCCTGACCTATTAGTTCCTCAAGAGCTCTTGGTTGCACAATTCTGCTCGACTACAAACTGTTGTAGAAAGGACATTATTTACATTGACGTTATTTCCTGTCCAGTGTCACCAAATGAGGATGAGGTTCCCTTCTGTATCTGGTTCCTCTCTAGGTTTCTTACTTATATCATCTAAGGGAGTTTGTGTCAATTGTTAAATTGTTATGTCAGTTGTTAAAAGCGTTATACAAATAAATTGAATTGAATATCTAATAACTCAATAAACTAAGATACACTCATTGATACTTAGATAATTACTTTCTGTAGTTTATGTAGTGCTATTTATCGGTTAGCCATTATTTCCAGTGTATTCGCTACATTACACAAATCCTAGTCGGTTCATATGTAAGTCTTTGGGATGACTCGCTTGAACAGCCTAGCCTGCTTTACATCATATGACAACATTTGAGTGGGAATGAGGTCAAAGCTTGGCTTCTGCAACATAAAAATTTCTTCCATCTTCACATTATTGTTGATTTATTTCTGCATATTGGAACACTGACATGTTGCATGACCAAACCTCTTATAAGACTCACAGACATAGATCATGATCTACAGCTACAGATTTTCCAGACCCTAAAGTAGCACAGCGTTCCCATAACAGTATGCATCCACCACCAAGTTTCAGATTGGAATGAACTTTTGATGTACGTACGTGTCTCTCCGCATTAGTGACGCTCGCACGAAGCTTCAGAATACAAATACCAAGATGAAAAAAATGGTAATGGGTAGAAGAAGCAAAACATTGTATTCAATTGTATTTAGTAAAATAGGATTTAATTTTTTATTTATATTAAACTGAAATATGCTTCACAATATATTCCATTTTCCACCATATTACATCCTCTGAATATTCTCATTTCATTGCTTTTGTACTGCTTTGTCAGTGGGTCATATCCATCCATCCATCTATCCATCCAGAAGACAGCCAGCCATTCTGAACCTGGAGCCTTGAGGAAGAAGCCAGGACACACACACAAAAAAAAACCTCTGACAATTTCTAGATGCAAATCATCCTTAAACACGTGTCTTTGTACAGGAGGATGAAACTGGAGTACTCAGAGGAAAGCCCCGAATCATGGAAAGAACATACGAAATCCACAAATGTACGAAAGAGGTGCTAACCTCCGAAAGAGGTGCTAACCCCCAACCCTGGAGGTGCTAGGTGAATGTGCTAACCACTAAACCCCACCTCATTGAGACACAGAAGAATCTATCAATTACACCATTTTTCTTTTACACTAGTTCTGGTTCTAATTTTGCATTTCGATCCACCTCTACGAGCCTCAGTGAAATACATTTACCCGTAAAACTATTTTCTACAGCTTGTCTCTTGATGCATATTTGCAGAAGAAGCCCTTAAGGCTGAATTATGATTCAAATGCTCTTGTGTGTCACAAATAGTCTTTGAATAGGGAGGCACATTTGGTTTGAAGAATCCAAATTCAACAGCTTTAGTCCTCATTGATGTTCCTTGAATGCTCAGGACTTTCTTTTATGAAGCCTTCAAAACGCAGACAAAGCCTAAACAAAACTTTTGCTATTATTATTATTAGTATTATTATTATTGTTGTTGTTGTTGTTTATTTATTTAATTTGATTTTTTGGTCAAGAGTAAGTGTCATAGCAAAATGGGCATAAGTCTACTTTATATTAAGGTTGTATTCTGATACCAGAAGTCAAATTTATCCGTGATGCTCCTGCACTATAGAATGAAATCTATCTATAAAAAAAATTCTTCCTTTGAATTTTGGGGCTACTAAGATATTAAAACACAACAGAGAAACATATTTCCATTAAGGAAAGTTCTATAAAAAATTTTTAGCACACAGACTTTTATGATTTTTAGCCCAATTATTCTGTCACAGACAAAAATCTCACACCTTAAAATGAGTTCTTTGTTCATGAGTTGAGATTAAAGGCTTTAAAAATGCATTAAATGCATTATGTGACATGCTCACCGATGACTGGTTTAGTGTCTTTGTGCTAAATTGTTGATGACATACTTCTGGCACTGTAAGAAATCTTTCAATTCAAATCTCAATGTGTGAACAGTGCACTTGTCTAAAAGCAACCAATTGGAGGACCACATAGGGTTATGCGAAACTCGCAGGATGGCTACAAATCCAAATCTCAATAGCAAAAACATAAAAGGAACATGCTCACATACTGAAAAATATCCTTATTGTTGCATTGACATCACATGACATGATGTAAGCGGAACATAGTCATGTTCCGTAATCGCAGCTCTCTCTGTGGATATTCGTCAGATATTCTGACATATTGAGATCATCTCATGCAGTATGACAATACACAAGAACTGACTATATCTCACAGCAGTAAGTGTCTGTTTAGTAAGTAGACTGCTGTCTACTGGAGTGTCTTGGGCTGCCTGAAGGCCTGGGTGTGGATGAGCTTGTAACCTGTTATTCCATCAACAGACTGACTGATGGCCCTCAGTGATTGATAGAAGACAAAAATCAGGACAGTCTGTCAGCACCTTATTGTCCTCTCTCCTTCCACACACACTGATAAGAACCAGCTTGCTCACATTTAGCCTCCTCCTGCCTCTCTTCCATTGTTGACTCTGTTTGTCCACGTCTCGTCCCCTGCATTTTGCTCAGTGGCTCGGTTCCATCTTCGGCAAATAACATTTCCTTGTTTCTTCTTTCTGTCTTTAGCATTGCTTTTATTTCAACCTGCTGTTATTTCTCTACCCACCCTTTCTCTTATTCGCTTTCTCATGTTGATAAGAAGCAGCTTGTGCAAACATGGGATCTTTCAGCTCCCTGTCTCCGCTATTGGCTTGGCGTGTTGTGATAAGCCCCTGGCACAGCAAACATGACATTTTGACCCTAACTTTTTTCCCTTATGTGCATTTGTGGTCTTTGAGGTGAATCAGTGACCCTTGTTCGAATGCTTCTGTAGGGGTTTGAGGTGAGGATGATTTCAGCAGGTCTACCAGCATCACCAACTGAAGCAGAATGCACATAAAGAGCTAATTACACTGAAAACAGAGAGGATGTACTTTTCACCCATGGCCATTTACCTGCAATTAGTTCCCATTTACTGTTTGACACACAAAGACTTAAACTGTGGTTTAATCTTCTCCACTCATATCCTGTTAAGACCTCACAGCAAATTATGGCCCTTAGAATAAACTCCCTATGAGTTTATTCCAACTACATTTGAGTGTACATGGACCATCAAATATACTTTTCTGGGAGTTGATTTGTCAGTTTTATTCAAGAGTTTAATATTCTGCTAAGATATAGAGTAAAACTGAACTCCTAACTAGAGTTTATTTAAATAATAACCATTTCATAGTCTTAAAAAATTCCAAAATACTAAAGTGGTTTGAAGTGAAAATAACTACAACAAAACAAAAATATTTTTACAACATTTAATAGACCCCCTCATCCAGAGTGACTTACATTTTTATCTCATTTTATACAACTGACCAATTAAGGTCTTTGCTCAGGGACCCGAATGTGGCAGTTTGGTGGACCTGGGATTCAAAGTCTAACACATTAAGGACCAAGTTACTACTTCCAAACAAGATCAGTATTCTCTGAAAATCCCTCACAGGAAAAATAGTTTAATAAAGTAAATTTTACCTTCCTTTTAACAAAGTCCAAGATGTGGGAAAGATGTAGACTAAACAACACCAGGGGGAGTTAAATAAGGCTTCTCAACACCCAGTGCATAAACACCAAAATACTACACAGCTACCATTAAGTACAATTGAACACCAGCTATAGTCTAGGTTAGAAAATAAACCCCAACATGGAACTCTTACCCAAGTTTATGTCTAACTCCAGAATATTCAATTTCAGAAATTTGCTGTGCTCTTATTAAATGTGTAAACATCCATTATGAAGAAAATTAAAGTTTGGAAGGATGTAGCAGAAATTGTTCGTGTTAGGAAAACGGATAAAATAAAAGGATTAAATAAATAGTATTTGTATATAATAGAAAGGGAGCTGTAAGGTTTCACATACAATAAACACAGGTTTTACACACAGCTTATGAAGGAGCGAGGAAATATAGCAACAGATATCTATATAACCGAGATAAAGACTTGAAGTATGAAGTAGAGATGTTCTTTTTTTTTTCATTTTTTCTTTCGCCATCAGCCTGACTGTGGTTGGAAAAACACAGAGCATGCTCATCATCAACAAGAGTAATGGCCTGCTGATCTGTTTTCATGATGGAAATACGGAAAAAAGAAAAAGAAAGAAGAAAAAAAAGAAATCCATCATAACCACCACCTTGTGCTATTTTGCTGCTAATTTATACAAGCTGAAATATTGACACGCAGGAAACCAGAAAATAATAGCTAACTAGAAAGTAGGGAACATGTGGGTCTTACATTATTATAATGTGCTGTGTATACATATTTATTAGGCTGACATTATCACTGTGGCCGATTCATGGCCATGTTATTTTAGAGACATGAAACAATTTGTGTTTGGAATCCTGTGTTCGTAAATGTGTTCCTGTGGGCTTCCTATAGGTATTCCAGCTTCCTTCTCCCTGCCAAAACATGCTGGTAGGTGGATTGGCTATTCTATCTTGCCCCTATGTGTGTGCATGGTGTCTAAACAAAAGGATAGACAGGGATGTACTCTGGATCCACTGTGTAAGAGTGCGATAACCATCATACAACACAAGTAAATGTGAAACTCACCGTCAAAGAACGCTTTATGCCAAACCTCTCTGTCGTTTTTTTTTTTTAACATCAATTCACTTTGACGTTCTTTACCAACCACAAAGAATAGGCATCATTTATGAAAACTTGGTAGGCATAACATTTGTAAATTGTTAATAGGAGGAGTTACACAAGAAAATTTGTATCCATGAAAATCCAGTTAGATCAGAAAAACTTTCACACCCTGTGAGTTTTATCACACACCACCACACACACCAACCTCCTAATCAATACACTATTGTCGGACATATATATTTATATTCTTGCCCTCTACTGTTACCCAAATGAGGATGAGGAGTCTGGTTTCTTTCAAGGTTTCTTCCTCTTCCATCTAAGGGAGTTTTTCCTTACCACAGTCACCTCAGTCACCTCAGGCTTGTACAAACACATTTAAATATAAGTCTAATATAAATCTTGGATTGTTGTATTATATTAATCCTTGTATAATATGAAATTTCTTGTATTATCATTTCTTATGTTCTGTAAAGGTGCTTTGAGACGATGTCCACTGTTAAAAGCGCTATTGAAATCTTTGAATTGAATTGAATAAATATTTTAACACACAGCTTTACTAACAGGTTGATAAATAATGCTTTTGGTTTGGTTTTTTTTTGTAATCAGTTTACACTTTACTCAATGAATGACCTATGTTCTGGAAGAAGAAGTCATTTTACCACTCATACTGTATACCGTCATTCAAACACAGCCTCTCAGTGTTAGCCTGTGGCTTAAGTGTCTAAAATGGCACTTTCTGGAGAATAGTACAACAATCTGTCTGACTTGTGGGGGATAGACTGCAATACTGGAGCCGTGGCCCCTGTGTGTGGCTCAGGATGATGTATGGCTCACCGTCTGCAAGACTGCGACACCACATCAAAGAACAATGAAGTGTTTATATGAGCTGATTTGGACTTTATTAATGTCAGGCCCTCCACAGTCACCGGAAAACCACATGGGTCTCCTTTGGAAGCTACCTCACACACATACACATACATACACACTCACTTGATGCTAATATTCACACTTGCACTTACTCAGTCGGACTAAATTGATATCTTGCAAACCATGTGTCCAATGTGTTGCTCAAAAAGGTCAAATTGAGTGAAAAGGGTCATTGTTTAAAGGGTCAGGTCATTTCTTCTGATTCTATAAGCATTCTGGATGATAGAAAACAGAGCCCCATTACTTGCTAATGGTGCAATTGGTGCCAAGGGACATTTTGGTGCGTTGAGAAGCCTGGATTCCACATTAGCCTTCAAGTGGATATGAAGTGTTGCAGAATGCACTCAACTGAGATAAAATCAGCATTCATGCACGACTCCATGTTTGGTCTGTGGAGCATAAAATTCATGCCTCACAACAAAAAGTCCTCAAGACCGTCTCTTCCTAATGCTTCTGTGGTATATAATTATGTGGAGTTATTGCTGGAAAATAGAGTTAGATTTCGCACCCGGGTTTATCTTAATCTGAGAATTTAGTGCCTATAATAATTATGAGCCATTTCTTTGTGGGTGATCTCCATAGCTGCTATGAGCTTAGACCTCTGGAGGTTAACAGCTACATGCCATTAGTTGCAGCACACTGGAACCTGGCCATCTCAGCTACGGATCATTGTGTTTCTATCTCAGCCACAAAAGCAGACAGACCTGATGGAGGAGGGGTGAACGAGTGTGAGAGTGAGTCTGTGTTTTCTAGTCGAGGTGAGAAAAAAGGGTTGGTTTTAGTGCATGAAGTTCAGGAACATAGAACAAGAATTTGGGCAAGTTAATGTCTTTGGTGAACAAGCTTCAGAATTATAATTCTGAACCCTCTTCTGTACCCAAGAAATCAGGAAATCCAACGTATCTACAATGTTACACAATTAGACTCAATATATGATATACAGTATCAGTAGATTGGAAAACGTTCTTGGCATGACATGATATATTGTAGTCACTATCCTGTTATAACTTCACCACCATGCTTTACAGTGTTTACATGCAGTTAGCGAGCTAGGTTAGTTTAAAGTCATTAGTTGTATGTTGACAGTTTTGGGCCATGTTTAGCAATGAAACTTGACAAATTGCTTTGGTTTGAGATTCAGGTACTTTATTTGTGCTTGCTTGCATGAAGTAGACGAGTAGCATGTTCTTAAAACAAAGGAAAATGTACTTATAAGAAAAGAAAACTACTTGTAATTCTTTCTTCTTCGTAAGGACAATCCTTGGCGCCGTGTAAGCCTTGCTTAAAATAAGACATGATAGATTTTCTAAAATTTTATGTGTGGAAACTGTTACCATTCGTTTCTTGAACAAATATCACTGCAATATTATTTTCTGTGCATGGCGTCCGGGATATTAGAAGGACAACTAGCCAGAGAGAAGAAAATGAGAAAGGTAAAGAAGTGGAAAATTTTATGATCTTCCTAAGAAGTCTTAGAGCACTCTTGCGGGTTATTCATCAATGGGGTCGCAGGGACAGGTTACATATTACTCTAAATCTCAGAGAATGTTCAAGTTCACCTTAACGGTGACTGAATATCTGCTCATCAGCATGATACTGCTCATCAGCATGATACTATATAGATTAGTATCTATATATCGTGCACTTTCTGTTAAAGAACGGGCAATTTTATTAGATTCCAGTGCATTCAGGCAGGACGATATTGGCGTACTTGAACACATTAGAGTAATTGAGTGGCGCTGGACTATATGACAGTTCTACATACATTACACTAAGGGGAAAGAGGGTCAGCTCAGTCAAACACATTATGCTGATTGAGCATTGGGGGATGCATGTGACATTTCTAAACACATTATTGTGGAAAGGAGATAGCAGGCTTAAACACTCCATGTTAATGGAGAGGAAAGGGGCAAGCAAGGTCAAGACAGACTCTGCTTTACCTCAGTAAAGTTATTCAGTAAGCAGTGCCTTCCTAAAACTCTTCCGTCCTAGCTGAATTTTGACACGGGCTCACCCTGCACAAACAAACAAGTTCATGCACAGTTGAACATGTGCCCTTCGCTGGTTTTTGTTAACTGTCAATGGGAAAGAAAGGCTTTTTATTGGGCTATGTATATGTGAGTAAGTCATCTACTCTAGAATTTTAATTTAGACTGCTGAATGATTTATTAGACAGTAGGTATTCTACGTATTTATAAAGGATAATGAACACATTTTGTATTCGGCATGAACGTAATTGCCTGGGGGTTTAACTGTAACAAATTCTATAACGCAATTCTTTATTTATAGCTAAAATTGCAGAGTACCCTGGACCTTTTACAAGGGATTTGGCCCTCAGCCTATTCATTTAAACTAATATAAAATGTACAGTATGTGTTTAGCAAAGCCAAAAAAAAAAAAAAAAAAAAAGTCTGAACCAGCCAACTACTGGTCCTGGGAGTTTACAACAGGTTAAAGCAACAAGAGATAAAAAGAACAGGCAATAGGATTTGTTGAGCATGTCCACTTTTTCAGTTGTACTTGAGAAAATCTTTTCTTTTCAATTAGCCAGGTTGACTTTGCATGGTTAATTAAGTCCTCAGCCTGACAGGTTGTTGGACTTTTCCAAGCCTCTTATGAAAGGCTTAGGGCTGTGGGCCAGGCCGA
Source organism: Tachysurus fulvidraco (assembly GCF_022655615.1). NCBI lineage: Eukaryota > Metazoa > Chordata > Actinopteri > Siluriformes > Bagridae > Tachysurus > Tachysurus fulvidraco. The sequence continues at coordinate 14,096,815 of NC_062536.1, forward strand.
GACGGATTGGGTGCAGATGGGGTTGGATTAGCTGGAGGGCTCAGGGCCTGGAGCTGGTCTTTTGGAGGAGCTTCCAGAGTGTTTGGCCTGGGCAGCTTGAGCTAATCCTTCACCTTCTGAACCACCTCCCAGTGAGACCACAGAGCTTCAGACCTCAGATGAAGCTGAGCTTACAGGTGACTCGAGCGCTATGATGTGTGGTCTCTCCTTTCCGTGTGTTTGTGTGTGTGTGTGTGTGTTTGTGTTCTCCCTAACCAATAATTTTACAACAGCAGTTTTGTTTTCTTTTCTTTTATGCTTCTTCTTTCACTTTTGTTCTTTGGCTTTTGTGATGTTCCACATCTCAGTCTCATCTTTGACAGTCATCATAGAGAGGAGATGTTGACTCAGGGCGGTTTCCTATACACGCTATATACACCACATTAGACAAGCAGGTGTGCTGAACAGTCTGTATTAACATATACATGTTTTATTAGCTGTGCTGAATGCTGTATAGGAGTACAGGGCAGGTCTAGCCCTTGTATTGTGATCGGTGCGACATTTTTTCTTGACAGATGTTGTTTTAATGTAATCCTACCATGTACAAATCTGAAGCCGTGCTAATCCATAAGGAATTACCTGAAGTAGGAAAACTTGTCCTTAACGCAACGAGTTTACAATGAACAGCTTGTTTTGGGTTCCTAAAGCCTGTTTAAGGGATTACAAGTACAGAATTCCACAGCCATGTTCAACCAAAACACACATTTCAAGTTGAAACTCGATCATTTAGTCTCGTTTTTGAAAAAGAGGTTGTGGAGAAAAAATATATATGTAAATCTATATGACTCCAAGCACTTTATTATTGTGGCTTGTGTTTGGGGTGTAATATCAATAGTGGTTTTCATGAGTTTCTACAATACAGCTGAGCCATGCCTTACATCCTTAGGGCCAAGTTATATTACATTATTGGCATTTATCCCGTAATCCTACTCAATGTCCTCATGAACTTCAACCAAAGAATGTCACTCATTGCATCATGATCACAGAGAAGGGCTTACTTTAAAATCCCTCATAACATAACAGCACTGAAAGTTGCATTTATCCTCCTCCTCAAATCGCAACTGAGTCACAGGGTAATCTAATCCGAAACCAAAGTGATCCCCTAATAAGTTCCCTACAACACAGGCCAAGCATGAACACTGTGGTATCTTTTGGAATTTGTCATCCTGCAAACACTGCTGCACAAAGACATTCATGGAGGGACCTTTTGTCAGCATCTTTTATGACTAAACGCTAGTTGAGTTTTGTCTAGGTTTCCCTACATTGCTACTGTCATCAGATCAGAGACACAGACATTATGTGCTTCCTGATAAATCTCTCTGTCTTTTTTTTTTTTTTTTTTTTAAAGAAAGAAAAACACTGACCCGGATGCTGCTTTGTGAACAAACAAGATGAGCTGATGAAATGAAGCAGATGTCAAAAGCATGTGTGTTTAGTAATATTTAGGCAGAGTGGACAGGGGAAGTGTGGAATGCACTTTGCTGGTTGCGGTTAAGGTTCATCTGTCTCACGGTTCACTTGCACAGGTGATTGATGTGGCTTTTTTGCCCTGAGCACCTCCATCACAGCATCTTATTTTACAATCAGCAAGGATTCACATCAAAGTGATGTCCCTCATGCAAAATACCAGCTAAAGACAATTTATCCAGTGAAATGGTGGCAATAAAGCATTAAAGGCTCCATGACGTCGTATACATTTCCAAGATTAATCTAGGACAACTTGGGGTTGTGTGTGTGTAACAGACGAATTTGAAAGCTCAAGATTTAAAGATTCAAAAACTTTTTGGAGCTATTCACAAGATTTCCTTTGTTCAATGTCATTCTTAGTTTGCATGTCTGCATGGAAGCAGTAATACATCTAGAAAATGATAAATAATAACAAATTAACCCCTTCCATTTTAGCAGGACATATATATAGACATCAAGAGTCTTTTCTGTTCTGGCACTGAGGTGGTGGAATGAACTTCCCCCAGATGTCCGAACAGCTGAGACATCTTCAAACAGCGGATGAAGACCTAATAGATAAACTAGCTCTTATTTTCCCTGTTTGTTATTTTCCCTCTATGTGTATATAAAAAAAAAACCTGAGCAGAGTTTTAGGTTGATGGTATCATAAGTCTGTGTCCTAGAAAAAACATATTAATGTATTCATTGATAGAGACTTTGATGCACACTTGTATGTCACTGGATGTGGGTGTCTACCAAATGCTGTAAATGTACATGTAAATGATATAATCCTAAACATTACACAGGTTTAACAAAACATTAAGTTGATGTGGTTATATTCAACGTAATCCTAAGACACATTATAGACTTATGCTGTAAGATATTATTTCAAGTTTCATGTTTGTCATGTACAGTAGTCATGTACAAGACCCGGTGCAAAAGCAATAAAAAGTAGCACACTGTAAACATTAAACACCGACAACAGACTGTGCAAAATTATTAAAGTGCTCTAAAAATTTCAAAATAACATTAAACAATGTATGCAGTCAGAAAGCGTCATAGTGGGAGATGTTGCACTTATAGTACTCTAAATAAGTAATGTGTTCTAAATAAAAAAAAATCTGATATTTTATGTCAAAAAGTGACATGAGGGACATTTTGTATATATTATATTTGTAGGATTCATTCATTCATTCAATGTAGGATTTGTAGAAAAAAATAAGACCAAAAATAAATAAATGAATATATACATTTACAGTTTACATTTATACATTTAAATGTATTTTAAAATATTACTTTAAAATTTAAAATACTATATACAGTATCTCTAACATCTTTCCCTAATGAGCAAGCCTGATTAATAATAATTTACAAGGATATAAATTCTATTACTTTTTTTAAACTGGATATTCAAAATAAGAATTATGTGAGTTCAATACATGTTCAAAGGTTTGGAAAAAATGAAATTTAAAAAAATATCCTATAATTATTCTATAGTTAAGCACAATACACGGTGCAAATTCAGTTTCCCTTACCCTTGCAATATATTATATACACAGCTTATTAGTCATTAACGCTTCAAAATGCATAGTAATAATGCACTGTGTGTGTGTGTGTGTGAGAGTGTGTGTGTGTGTGTGTGTGTAAACATACTTATATAAAAAAAAAACACTATATATATATACCCTTATTCAGTTACATGTACATATTACTACACCTTCTGTATAACCTCGTACCCTTATTTATTACACTGCCAGTTGTAAATAAGCCATCTATGCACTTCTGGTTAGATGCTAACTGCATTCCATTGGCTCTGTACATGTACCTTGCACAATGACAATAAAGTAATCTAATCTAATCTAAACTAATCTAATGTATTTATAGTTCATTACAGACAGTGTAAACCAAAAAAAAAAAAACACACACATTTTCTTTTGTTTCTCTGTGCCTTGAAGCTACTTTGTGTTTTACTTTGTGTTATATACTTTATAAAGCAACATTAGGTGTTAGAAAGGTGCTGTATGAATTGAAAGTTTTATTAAATACTTAAAATAACAACTATTATAAATTCCTAACCTTGAAACAAGGAAATTAAATGAACATTCACTGGCACTCAAATATTTAGTTTTAAGTTTAGTATCTTCTACAATTTGACAGTGGGAAAACAAAGTATACTATAAAATATGTCATGTTAGTGTGTACAGAAATGTCAAAGTCAAAAAGCCAAAAACCAGAGTCTACTTTGTGAGTAAAACGCTGCAATTTTCATGTACGCTCTTGCCAGCCGTTGAATAGAGTCCTTCTGTGTTTAGCGAACAAACCCGCATAATGGCTCCAAAAGGTCCCAGAAGGATGCCATGCCACAGAGGAATGAATAAAGTCAGCAAACCTACTGTGACACATAGCAGCTATAGTGCACTTTTCATTTCAATTCACCTCCCACGGTTAATGGCTGGATAGCACAATATAAATGTTCTCTTCACCGTGATCATGCGACTTTTTCTTCTACAATGCGCCGCATCAATTTGTTTAATTCACAATGAACGTCGTGCTTCTTTATTTGCTAATTAACTGTAATTGGTGCAGAGAGAACTTTAATTAAATGAGTCGGAGAGCAACGACACACACGTTACTGACAGCATCACTGCACAGTTAAAGTAAAAGATGTTTAAAGGAAATTAAATGACAAAGCCTGTGTTCATAAATCATTAAATATTTATAATGATTTATGAACACAGGCTTTGTCATTTAATAATGACACTTCTTATAATTCTATACTTAATATAACATTGTCTTGCTTATAAAAATAAAGTTTTTGTAAATAGATAGATAGATAGATAGATAGATAGATAGATAGATAGATAGATAGATAGATAGATAGATAGACAGATAGATAGGAAATTGATATTTTTGTAAGCTCCACTAATATGCAATAAATAATTCCTGGACAACTTTTAATCACTTAATAACATAACTATTCACTGCATGTGTTGTACTGCTCACAATGTATTTGTGATTAATTATAAAACAGTAAAAATGATTGCCAATTATTCTATTTCAGTATGATAGACATCACTTATTTACTTATTAGTTTTTATAGTTTATAGTTTAACAGTTATTAATCCACCAAATATGTTGAATAAAATGCATGTTATATGAGATCCAGTCCAGATATGAAGGGTTTGTCATTTTTTTTTCCCTGATTTGCTGTTTTTTGCTTTGTCCTTCCAGTTTTGAGGGGGTTTTTTTTCATTCATTAATTTTAACCCAGTTTTGTCCTGGTTACTCTGTTTCCTTGTCTTTTTTTGGGAGGTTTTTTAAACGTCTGCCTGCTGATTTGGATTTTCATTCAATATTTGTTACAAAAGCAACAAAGCCCTGATTTAAGATCGATTAGATCGTTTAAGATTGATATTTCATTTGTATGCAATAAAATATATACCCTTCCATTACCTTCAAGACAAGGACATGATCATTTTTTTCCGCTGCATAATTTTACAGTGAATAGCACTTGTGTTTGCCGTCCACATGTGTGGGTTTCACATGTCCTGCATTGGAGATTAACCTCAAAATAATTGGAGCAGATTTTTCCAGTTCCACAAAGAGCAGACTTTTCCATTGGTGTAATGTGCAGGTGGGAGGCAATGCAGCAGTCTGTCACATCAGCAAAAGCACATCGGGAATTTTAAAAAGTGTGTTTTTGATGGAGACAGACAGATACAGGGGTTACATCATGACTGTGTGTGCACCAGGTGGTTTCAATAGATACTTTAAGACAGAGGGTATAACTCTGGAGCATGACCCTGTCTTTAATCCCAAAGTCTCCCTGAATAACCCCTTAAGTCCTTGGTGTAGGATTATATATAAGGAAAGAGATGAGAGCTGATAATATTTCACCTACATACAAGGAAAATAGGCTAGAATAACAAATCAGGTTACATATTTATGTTCTCTTACAGTGGCCTGGATTAAATACTGAGGCATTGCTTTCCAGTTCAAATGAAAATAGATAACCTATGCAGAACAATGGGAGTGTTATATACTGTAATTAAAGCAGGGTCAGTATAGAGATAAATCCCAGATACGTCTTCACGTATAAGCAAATCTGCCAGTTACAGCTGCAGCTCTTCACCATGGCAAATTAGCCAGTGAGTCACCACAGTGCCACTGCACATTAATGGGTTTCTTGCAGGAAATGTTTAATGTGTACAAATGGCACCAGCAAGCATGGCTTGATATTTTCCACACTGCTGTATTTTTCATCAGCCGTCCCCGATTAATTCAGCCATGCCATTTTAAAGAGAGAGTATTATAATTTGAAAGACCTCCACCTCAGTCTAACAGCAAAAATTACATACTATGTACAGAATACATGCAAAATAACAAACTACATGTTCACCGTAGCACTTCTTGTAGTATAATTTAATCATAGGACTTTTATTTTGACCTTACCTTTTTACCTAAAAAGAAAAATTGTGCAAAAGAACACATTTTTAGTAAAAAAAAAAAAAAAAAAGCAAAGCAATTTCCTGCCAAAAATTGACACTTCAGGTGCTAAACACTTTGTCTGATGCAGCAATGCCTGAGATAGTGAAGAGAAATTAGCATTAGCATACCCCGCTCAGTTTAGCACACATTTTCTTCCAAGGAAACAAATTGTACAGGACAAAACATGTGGAGATATCAGCACTTCACAGCTCAACATCCAGCTTGTACAAGTACACCAGCACACAGTACAAGTACACACTTACAAGTACACCAGCAGCTAACAGAACTTTTAATGATTTACAATATAAAAGCTCTGTATTAAACTTAAGAGGTCACGCTGATGTTCGGTAGTGATGATGTCTGTTGTGTTACGTATATAATAGTGCTGCTAGAGTTTATAGGTAACGCACAGGATGATGTCTGATGTGCATCTTTGCTAGATATCTAACTCTATAAATATATATGAACTATAAAAACATGTACGAATTAACAGGACCTAGGTAGCTAGATAAATGAGCAAGCTACTGATTGTTCAAATTATTCAGGCATAAATTTTTGGAGTAGTTGTGCCAATTGAGAGACATGTAGAGAAATCATTTGTAGAGAAATTTTACCAGACTATTTCATCTTATTTGCTCTTGCTTTTGTTTTTTGAGAATTTCAGTCGATCACTACTTTTACTTTTACTCAAGCAAATAAATCAACAGTTTTAAAATAAATCAACTAAAATAAATCAACAGTTTACAGTTTTTAATTTTACTTTTTCCTCAAGTCAGTGTGTTTTGCACTTTTTTCAATGACTGTACATAATCCATGAAAAGTGAACAGGTATTTAATAATGAAAACCAGATTTAGGATTCCAATGAAACACTGAGTACAGGCAGTAAAAGGACTGAACTACAGATCCTCAAGTTTCAAAAGTCCTCTTAACCACATAAGTGAGATAAATCTCTCTCTCTCTCTCTCTCTCTCTCTCTCTCTCTCTCTCTCTCTCTCTCTCTCTCTCTCTCTCTCTCTCTCTCTCTCTCTCTCTCTCAGGGTATTATTTCAGACTCCTTTTCTCAGCTGCAGCCTTAGTGCTAGCGGATAGTTTTTAAACATTTCAAAAGTCTGTAAATTTTTAATGGTGGTCCAAGCTGTTCTGCAGCCTCAGTGTGTCTGTTTTCTGAGCACTGAAGTGCTGAGTGCTTAACAGCAGTGATATATAAACCTTCAGAACCTACAGAGTAAACTCACAGCGGTTCTCTAAGGTTTCTCAAGATAATAAATTCACCCTGTACTAGAGCTCAGTTTCTCCGCTTGATTCTTCACCTTTAGGAATGTGGAGAAGAGAACAAGAGCCAGTCGTTGGGAATAACCTCAAAAATATCTTATAAAAAAGGGGAGGTAGGGGGTGAGGGCAAGATGGCTGATGAACTATAACTAATCCAGGCTTACACACATACTGAGCTTCCTTGTCAGGGATCACATGGAGCAGGTTTTTAAGCTCAGGCTGATTGGGCTGGGGAATGTAATATCTTGTACACTTACTAAGTGTTGCTCTCTATTTGTCTTAAAACTAAATAAATTTTCTGATATACAATTAGTCAGGCCTCGTTGTGGGATGTTTTTAACTTACACTGCCTTTTTACACTACCCTTACACATAATTTTAGGTGTTGAAGCTAACACCATCAGATTTCAGATGCTTATGTACTTGGGGCATCTCAGACAGGAGACATGGGTTTGATAACACCATTAACTTTGGAGATATAAATATTTGAGCAAAAATGTAGCTGAAATTTCTATGAAATTATTGCCCCTTAGTCAGCTAGGTAAACAGAAATGCTTAAGAAAAACACCAAAGTCTGAAAGCCCTGAATGTCTTTTATGAGCCATTAACCACCACTGTGGTGTGAGACATGAGAAAGACATTCGATACTAAACATGGACACAACAAAACAGATGCAAATTCCATTTTTTTTCCACATCTGGGAATAAGAGGTTAAGCTCATACAATATAATTCATTGTATCCTTGCACTAGATGACTACATTGCAATAATGTCTTTTTTATGATAGGTTACAATATATACAAATTGGGTTAATGTCAGTGGTGGGTGGAATTATGGGAAAAGATGCCTATGAACCAGTTATTGATTTGGAAAGTCTAGTTTAAATTCTCTAAACACCATCTTTAAGCTGTCATGAACAGATGGACAGACATATTATCACCAGGTATATTACAGTTTATATGTCATGTCAAGCATGACAGCACAAGGTGTTCTAGGAACATAAGGACATAAGAATACCGTCTTGTGAGACTGGACCACACCAAAGTTGATTATTTTCTAATCACAGCACAATCCCCAGTGTTCTATTCTTAAAAACAAACTTTGCCACCTCTAACACATTTTTTCTACATGAAAGAAGAGCACAATACTGTATTATTCGTATACGGTTATGTTTTGGTTGTTGATTTTGCCATGGAGAATGACGGCATCTCTGTAACCAAAATATATAGTTTAATCCTGGGGTAACCCTAGATGCTGGTTTACTATTGTTTGGCATGTAACTATCATTTACATTTACACTTACACATTTACACAGCATTTAGCACATGTCCTTATCCAGAGCGACTTACAGATGTGCATTGCAGTCTTCCCTGGAAAACATATCCTTATGCTAGCTAAATAGGTCAGAGTCTAAGAATACCATTCAGCTAAAACCATGTTAGTGGGAAGTTATTATAAGAATAACCGAAAGTAATCATTTAATTTAATTAACATCTAAAAATCACAATTGAAGAAACAGAATGAGAAATATTTTGAATCTACATACTTCTGAGAAGCTATTGCGTGCTTTTTCACCCAGTAGCATGCTGTTGATTGGCTGATTAGCTAATTATTTATATAAAAAATAAATCCTTGCACATTAGACAACTAATTGTATAATAAGGTCCATGTTAAAGCTGTATAGCTCATCACAGATTCATTGCTTAGCTGAGGCAGGCCTACTGTTAGTCCTGAGGATCAGTCACAACTCAGCCAATGGTATATTTTTTCTTATAGCACTTATAAATTGTTGAATATTGTTCCAGAAAACATTAGGGATGCTAATTCAGTTACTGTTTATAAATAGTCTCGTGGGCTTGTTTTGTTAATGTATTCATGAGTCATTGTACTGATTTAGACATAGACTTAAAGTTCATTTGTTTGTGATTTCCATTATTCATTATTATGATGTATTATGAATAAACTGCGAAGTGGTTGTGGGGTTGGTGGTTCGAGTTGCATGTTTCCTCCAGGTACTCCAGTTTCCGTAGGCTGATTGGAATCTGTTGATAGTCCGTAGTGTGTGGATGGTGAGTGTGTGTGCGGTTATACTCTGTGATGAACTGGCACCTCATCCAGGGTGTTGCCAGCTTTGTGCCTCTAGTTCCCCGGGATAGGCTGCAGGCTTATGTGACCCTGTGAATGATAAGTGCTACAGAAAATGAATGGATAGATAAAAAAAAAACAACCTTGCATTTCAATAATACCAATAATTGAATTTTACCAACCTAACTGGTTTAAAGTGAAAACACTTTAGCATATATTTGATGTGTAAATTTACACAGCTGATGGAATTACAATACCAAACATAGGACTACTACAGTAGATGAAAAGGGAAATTACAAAAAAATATGTTTAAATCAGACCATAGATATATGTCCCTGTTGTCCTCATGTGCATGGATTCATGGACTATGTGATCCATACATAGAAGCATAGATGGATTTGGCTTTGTATTGTCTTTCTAAGAGAGTCTGAAAGAACCTTTGCTTTTTATTCTTAGCAAAGCCTTTTTAAATCTTAAAACAAGCCCATAATGCCTTGAATGCCATCATTAACCCCCCCGAGGGAAACTACACACTTGATTTGATTAAGTTACATTTTAATTACACCGGCTAAGTGAGGAAGTTAAATCTCTTGGCCTGTCCCTCTGAGCTCCCATTCACCTTGATAGGGAAGAGGCGGAGGTAGATTTTCTGCAAGCCTAAGCTTCCTGATTGGGTTACACAGAGAGAATAATGAGTGCCTTTCTGTTGTCTCAGCCGATCTTGAGTTAAGCTCTCTAGAGCAGGCATTCACACTGACGACGTCCCGCATTTACATATACATGAGATTAAAAAAAAAAAAGGACCTTTTGGCATTTGGATTAGTTCAGCCTACTCAGATAGCCCGGCTACCTTTCCGCATCACTAAGGCTTTATAGGGGAGCTTGATCCCACAATAAACTCTGTGGCCTTTGATCAGGAGTTTAGGATGAGAATGTCCTTTGTAGTGTTAAGTGGTGATTATTTACTTTTCGTCTGAGAGAAACCTATCTCTTATATGTAATATTGTCAGATTAGATGATGCGGATCGCACATGTTTATACATTTATTTCACACAGCGTTTACAAGCCATTTGGGTCCATTATGGATGTTGTTCGCAGCTGTTGTGTGTGTTTGGCTAACTAGCAACCCAAAATGTCAGAATCAAGTAGAAGCAGGTGTGCAGATGGACGTTCAGTCACACACATGCTGTGCAAAGTGCTAGAAAATATCTGAACTCCTGAGAACTGGTCCTTTAAGCATCTCCAACCTCTCCATTGATGTCACGTCTCCTGCTGGGCAAATCCTGTCAAGATACTGTCACATTTACTGAATCACACAGAAGGGATTTTTTTTCATTGCCCTCACAGTGATTCTCTTGTGAAACTAAAATAAAGCGCTGACTCACTGGCAGAACCGATGCATCTGCAGAAGAGCCGCTGAGGGAATACAATGGATGGAAACAAATTGCAGACAGATAAATTAATTTGCTCTCAAGGCAATCCATCCTCAGCTGCTGTTTACACAAAAACAGCATTCGTGTCCCAAAGCTAGGGTTGTTTATACGCTTGATTGCATGTTTATTGCTATGTGCATTTTTTTTTTTTTACTGATTCACTGTGTAAATATGGCTGGAAGGGGATTTAAGGACGGAGTTTGAACTGAGGTAGTGGGTGGATGGGGGATTATCAAATCTTCATTATATACATGGAGAGGGCTTGACCTTTTTTTTAAACGGACATTGACCTCTGACCTGTGTGCCACTGATTAAATGGGGGTCAGGGACAACAGTTTCCCACTACGTAAAAGGGGAAGTTGTGCAAAGTATTTCTAAAATGGTATAAAATTCCAGTAACAGATATGATTTTTATGATTCAGTAGTGCGAATGAAGTTATTTTATAAGGTCTTAATTCACGGTATATTAATTTCACACTTGACCCAAGCTTTTGTTTAAAAGGCACATTTAAACAACCCACCTTAAAAACACAATTCAGAATTACAATTTAGAAAAAAAAAAAACAACCATCAAAAATGAATAATTATTTTGCATTAATGTGAAAATCAATTTAGCATCCTTTTGTCATCCCAAAGTCATCCATTATAGGCTAAAAATAGTGTTTATTTTTAGTCCCACAACATCCTCTCAACCCTGAACAAAAATATTTCAATTTTTTTATTTACAAAAACTATTTCAATTATTCCACGTCACATTTTCAACATATTTCATCATTTCCATGTAGACCATGTAGAAGAAAAGTTCACTTGTTCGTTTTATTGTAGTCTTATTGATAGTGTCATCTTGACTAATGAGGTTCATTTAAACGTACAACTTTATTTCCCAAATTATAGTTTAAATGTAAAATTTAGTGTAGCATGGATTCTGACAACATTTTGTCCCAGTAGAGAATGGATGGGTGGATTTAGTCATGGACAGAAAAAAAAATAGACTGTTGTGTAGGATGGGATTTTGAATAGTTACATGCATGTTTCCTTAGGTACAAAGTTAAATGTATTAAATAAACTTGTAGGTGCTTTGAGGGCTAAAATACACCACAATCATCAAAAGCTTACATTTACGGCATTTGGAAGATGCACTTATTAAAAGCAACATACATTTTTATCTTATTGTTTATACAGCTAAGCCATTCAGGGTTAAGGGCCTTGCTCATGGGCCCAGCTGAGGCAGCTTGGTGGACCTAGGATTCAAGCTCACAACCCTCCAATCAGTAGTCCAACAACTTAACCACTAAGCTACCACATCCTCATCCCCAGTTACATCAAAATCTACATGTACATATTGTACATGTTAAAAAAAATCTCTGCGAACGAATCTCTGTTTTAAAGTAAAAGCTTTCAGATCTTGTAGTGTAGTACGAGCGGTAGTGATGTTCTAACTCTAGGGATGTTGCTTCATCAGACTCACAACACAGCCAAGGCTCATGTTCAGCATCATCTCCTGTGATGTATGTATGCTCTTGGTCTAGCTGACAAGAGCAGACACAAGTGCACAGTGAACTCCACCACTGATTTGTCTTCCAGGCAGCTGTGAACACATCACACATGGCAATAGTTTAGGACAATGAATGGGATCATGGGTGCCTCGTGAGCACAGAGGCTGAGGCTAGGTTTCTGATATGTCACGTCTAATAATCGTCTAACCATTTCTATGTGATTTCTCTGCTCCTCTGGCAGTAGTCCTGGTCATGTTTATTAATCATTATGAATGGCACATAGTGTACATGACTTTTCCAGTAATGCTCATGCTCGTAAAGCTCATTGTCTTTCAGCATTAATGTACAACATCGGAGTCATTTGTGGGCTGTAATCTGTGTGTTGTCAGATCGCACACATTCATCTGACATGGATATTCTTTTGCACAAAATGTGTGACATAAATCCCAAAAAAAACCTTTTAAGAGTTTTTTAGACTTTGTCTCATTATCGTTTCTCACTTTGTCTGCTTGTAGCTGCCTACAAAACCAAAAACAGACCACTTCCTCAAAGCACTTACCACATTACCCCCTCCCACACACACACACCCACACTGCTTCAGGCTCCCTCTGATCCTCCAGCACTGCTCCACTGCTCCCACCATCTCTCAGCGCACAAGAAAGGTACACATCAAGACGCTTCTCTATCCGGGCAGCTACAGTACAGTACATGTTGGAAAGAACTTTCTATATCTATCCAAACAGCTGAATTACTGGGTGACTTCAAACCGCATCAACTTGTTCCTGAAGCTCTTTACAAATGTGTTGTCTGTGTGCAAGTCTTTCTGTATTACTTTTTCCGTATTTACTTTTTTTTCTTTTCTTTTTTTTTTACTTTAACTGTATTACCTGAGTGATGGTGTTCTTAGTCCATGACCTAGTGAACCAGTATCAGGATGTTTGACACCAGAGCACTAAGGGTGTCTGCTAAACGCCATAAATGTAAACGTAACGGTTTGTGACTAGCTCATTAATAACCACATATGAGGTAGTCCTATTCATCTGTTTCATCTTTTCAGGTAGGTGTGTAAGGTATCTTTTTCTAACAATAAACAATGGCACGCTAAAGTAATACACCACATACAGCACCACCCATATTAAACTGTTTCCATGCTGTTCTTGCACATGCTGTTTTGTACGCTCACTCACTTGCTGTTTTGCACACCACATTTCAAGACCTCATCCAACTGCTGCTATTACATAAGTCTATATATGTTTACAAGAACCCTCTTTGTTCAGAGTCTCTATTTTTGCACATTGTACTGTATAATATACAGTATGCACTATTTTGTATATTTGTCCTGTAATGTTTTTGTCTCGATCTGTTTGAAAGAGGTTGCACACGATGCACTTTATGTGACTAGGACAACCTCTTTAAGTCATTAGCTATGTGTTGTTTTATGTAGCACCATAGTCTTGGAGAAACTACATCAGCTACAGTATATCTCGACATGACTTGACTATATTGCATATAAATCACACCCATCTGTGCATGGAACAAGAAGTCCATTTCAGATTTCAAGTCAAGCCAAGAAGCTATTATTGTCATTTTGACCATATATACATGAGACAGTACTTAGGGAAATGAAATAACGTTCCTCTCTAGGACCATAGTGCTACAAGGTGTGTAGGAATAAGGCGACATAAAACAACATAGGACTAAAGGCTAAGAGGGAATCGAATCTATTCGATTTAGCCCTGATTTTCCTCCACACTTCTGGAAAGGCTTTCTGCTAGATGTTGGAGCATGGTTGTGGGGATTTTCTTATTCAGCCACAAGAGCATTAGTAAGATCAGGTGCTGACATTGTGTGAGGAGGTCTGGGGTTCGTTCGGCATGCCAGTTCATGATCACCCAAAGGAGATCATTGTGATTGAGGTCAGGGCTCCATGTTGTACACAGTCAAATTGTTATCCTGATTTAGGACTTTTTGTGCCAATGAAAAAACATATTACAATGTAGAGATATTTTAGACAATGATGTGCTTCCAGCTTTGTGCCGAATGTTTAGGAAATACTCACACATGGGATTAATATAACAGGTGTCCATATACTTATGGCCAAAGAGTGTTTGTATTGTTATTTAAAAATTACATGCCTTTATTACTTTTCATATTCATTATTCTAATGTCCTTTTAATGGGGTTTAAACTAGTGATATATGAACAAACACTTTTCCACTTAGTCACATTTATTCATTCATTTATTTATTTATTTATTTATTTATTTATTTATTTATTTGAGGTGTGAAATGATTTGGTTTAAAGTGTACAGTGTTTTGCGAACTTCCAGCTTAATTTGTCTGTGTGAGATCAGGAGTTGTTTTCTTGAAGATTCCCTTTTAAATCCTAGTCTAAAAATGCCTTAAATGTGATTTTATTAAGTTTCAGTGTTCTGCCTCCTCTATCTCTCTCTCACACACACACACACACACACACAAAGCTGTATTATTTGTCGAGTGAGCAAGCTGTAATGGCAGAGCTCTCATCACCATGTGAAGAGGATGTGAGCAGAGACGAGTGTGTAGTCTGGTGCCAACCAAATATCACACCTCTTTCTTCTCCCTCTTGTCTTTTTTCCACTTGTCTTTCCTCTGCTTGTCTTTTTCCCATTACACAGCCCTTATCCTAATGTGTGTGTGTTTTTACCTGCTGAATCAGTGAGCAGGGTGGACTGACCTGTGTGGGCGATTAGATATTACAATGACGTCCTACCAGGACAGGAACTGTGCTCCCCTCCCCAAACAGGAAATGGATAATGGAGGACCTTGACCAAGGCGGTCCTGATGATAATGATGAGAATGAGGCATCAATCACGTGCAAACAACCAGCTCTCATACAAACACACACACACACACACACAAATTGACATATACTGTATATATATCACGGTATGCGGTGTATCGTAGTAGGATGTGAGGTTGTGATGAATAACCTGGATGTTAGAGTGCAATTATACTCTCATGAGAAGAGCGGAAGGGTGTTCTCTCTCTCTGTCTCTCTCTCTCTCTGTCTCCCCCCCCACCCCCACCCCCCACCCCCGTGTGTGTATCTTGGTCTTAAACTGGTCTTAAAACATTGCTGCATATAATTATCTATAATGTTTGTGACATTTTGATTAATATATGACGCTTAAGTCCATGTGTAGGGGTGTATGTGTAAATGACCAGTATAAATTTGTTTTGCTCCAACACACACACACACACACACACACACACACACACACACACGCACACACACTGTCAGTCACAGAGCTCTATTGGCACAGCTCTATCTGACAGAGATTTCTACAGCGACAGCTCCTGTCTGTATCTTATTTCTGTGCTATTTTTACTGCCCGGCCGCTGAAAGGCCTTCGAGAATCGGTGTGTCAGTGTGTATGTCCTCACTCCTTTAAGTCCCACGCTGCCACGTGGTAATTTATTAAGACATCATTCATTACTGAAAGCTCTGATCCTGGACCAGCCTCTGCAAACAGTTACTCAGGAACACTGAGTTTGTACGAAGGAAAAAAAAACTCAGCTTTGCTTGATCGATGAAGTTTAGGCTACTCTTAACCTCGCTAATGTTCCAGGATGTTTGGCAGGAGAAGGGACTGCTGTGGGTTTTAGGAGGTGTTGATGTATACGACCTGTCTCTCATCTCCACCAACACTTCGTTTAGATTTGGTGCAAACAACCAAAGAGAGTGTTTGGAGCCGGGGGTGATCAGATGTTTGTGGACATGCTCACGCACGCAGGAGGTGTACATGTGTTCAGCCATGAAGGGAAGCTAGCTACTCAAACAGACAGACAGACAGACAGAAAGAAAGAAAGAAAGAAAGAAAGAAAGAAAGAAAGAAAGAAAGAAAGAAAGAAAGAAAGACAGACAGACAGACAGACAGAAAGACAGAAAGAATGAAAATGAAAAGAAAGTTACAATAAAAAGAATATGATTCAGTCCTGGTAAGAAAAACTAAAATTGACAAGGTAAAGTAAGGAAAGAAAGGGGAAAAATCACAGAGAAGGACAAAATTTCAAAAAATAAAAAGTACTATCAAGAATAAATTATGAAAATGTATTTAAATCAGTCGAAAAAGAAAAGAAAAACTAAGAAAACGAACAAAATAAAGAATAAATAAAAGATTTCAGATTCTTTATTGACACACAGTCATGTACAGTAGTGTGTGTCCTCTGTGCAACTCTGTATGTCAAAGAAAGAAAGAACGAAAGAAAGAACGAAAGAAAGAAAGAAAGAAAGAAAGAAAGAAAGAAAGAAAGAAAGAAAGAAAGAAAGATTTACTAAATGAATCTACTAAATTAATTAACCAAACTAATATATTTTTCTTTTATTTGCATCACATCACTGTTAGATTCTTGATGATGGTTGGTCAGAAGTGCTTCTGTAATAAACAATAAATCAATAAATAATAAGAAATCGTGTTAGAAACTGCAGAGTTATAGGAGGAATAAAACGTTTTGGAGGTGCTGTTAGTGAAAAATAATCAGCTTTATGGTGTAAAGGTATGGACTCCACTTCACTTCACTTCACGTGGGGCTTTATTACACCATCACAGCACTGATTACATTCCTATAACAACAGGATCCTGCTTGTTTTAGTCCTTACTTAGCATATGCACTGTAAAATGGCACATTAACACCTTATAATAACACTGTCTTCTCTGTGTGTGTGTGTGTGTGTGTGTGTGTGTGTGTGTGTGTGTGTGTGTGTGTGTGTGTGTGTGTGTGTGTGTGTGTGTGTGTGTGTGTGTGTGTGTGCGCGCGTGTGTGTCTGAGAGGGAGAGAGAGAGAGAGAGAGAGAGAGATGGAAGGTTTTACTACAGCTCATTGGATTTATAGCCATTTTGTTCTGTGTGAAATGTAATTCTTATAATATTATAAATATGATTATTATTTTTATGTAATAATCATTTAAAAATTATTTTAAAATTATTATTAAGCACCACAGACAGACCAACATTATAAGAAGTCAAGAAAGTAAAAAAAAAAAAATGAAAAAATAAGAAATAACAAGAAAGAAACAAAACAAAGAAAGAAAGACAGAAGGACAGAAATAAAGAAAGAAAATTAATTAATAACCCAAATTTAGTAAGTCATGAAAAAAGAAAAAACAAAATTTCAGCAACTCTCAAAAAAAAAAATACGAAAAGAAAATTATAGAACTAAAGAAAGAAGGATAAAATTAAAAATAAAGAAAATTAAAAAATTATGAATAATAATCAAAAATTAATCATTCAATCCTGAAATAAGAACGAAAGAAAAACAAACGTTCAGCATGTCAAAGAAAAACAAATAATTAATGAAAGAAAGAAAGAAACAATGAGGTATTACAGACTTTCTTTACATTGTAATGTTAATTACAAAAAAATCAACTGTAAAGTAAAGCAAGTAAAATAGATTTAATAGAAAATTTAGAAGGATTTTCTAAATCAAAAGGTAAACTCACAGCGTCAGACCTGTGCAGAGGGGTGTCTATTCTTTACTCGTTCACCCCCCTCCTCCACCTTCAGCTGCGTTCCCTCGCTCCCTCCCTTCTCTCCTCCCCTCCCCAACCCTTCCCTCCGCTCCGCTCTTGTGGATGGTGTATTGCTCTGTCTTTCCCTCTCAGTCTGCCTGTGCACTGGACAGGACCAGAAGTGTGTGTTAGAGTGTGTGTGAGTGAGTGTGAAGTGTGGATGTTACGGGATCCATGAAAAAGTGTGGAGTCCCTGGACACCGATGCACACTCAGCACCTTCCAGAGCCACAAAGGAATACACCTTAACCCCTAACACACCTCACACGTCACCCCCTCTACATTCCTAACCACATGGAGCCATGTGAGCTCCTGCCTGCCTCGCCGAGAATCTGACTCGGATTGACTTCTAAAGAGACGCTCACGGACACTCTGGATCTGCCTCGGAGTGCACAGAGAGGAGAGGAGCAACTGCAGAGATCTTGACCCAGGAGGAAAGTACTGTTTCCCAGGCGCTGTGGACCGGGAGCCCTCCGTGGGCTGGAGACCGGCACTCCAGCACCATGGATTACCTGCTTGGGATTGTAGTCCTGCTGGGAATGGCAGCTCTGCCTGGGAGACTGGCCCTGCAGAACCCCAAGAGGAGCATTCCCCGGCTCCGACTTTCTTACAATGGTGAGTGTTGAGCGAATTTAATTTACCATCTATCTATCTATCTATCTATCTATCTATCTATCTATCTATCTATCTATCTATCTATCTATCTATCTATCTATCTATCTATCTATCTGTCTGTCTGTCTGTCTGTCTGTCAGTCTGTCTGTCTGTCTGTCTGTCTGTATCCATCTTTCTCTCTTTCTGCTGTCTGTACAAACTCAACCATTCTGTATATTTTTACCTCTCTGATTGAACCAGCTCCACTCCGTCTCTCTACTCTTTCATTTCTGTCTATTTTCTCTCTCTCTGTCTCGCTCTCTTTCTCTCTCTCTTACTGGCGTACGATCGTCTATTCTCATTTTGCTCTGACAGATTGTTTCCATATGTTCCGGGAGGTCTCGGGGAAACGGAGCTGTATGTGTTGGCCCGTGTTGGGATTTCTCCTAAGATTTGAACCCTGTGCCCGGTCCCCTGTTTTATAGCTGCCATGCATAACCAAGCGCTGTCTCTATTCCTGCTGTAACAACTCCGTATGAGCGATCAGATCAGTGATCCTGTGCTTTGGAGTTTAACGGTTGTGCTTAGGTTAAAAAAAAAAAAGTCACACAAATTCAAGTGCATACATGCATATAGAGTACAGCTATGGGAAAGTGCCCTTATACCATGATAAAACCCCATGTGTTACTGGTAATGCGCTGTAGTGTGTGAAAACTGACGTGAATGGTAGTGGTGGTGGGGAACATTATTCTTGGGACAGAGTGCTATTTTGAATGGAGACTGTGGAGAACCAAAAACTAGAACAACATCTTTTCTGAGCCTCTTTCATCTTAAATGGAAATAAGCACCAGCATTTTTGCCATTTTTTTGGCCATTTTTCTTTTATTGTCAGTTAGGCAAGCCGCTGCGGTTCTTTGTCCAGACATACGGCCAAAAGTATATGACTCTCTCTCTCTCTCTCTCTCTCTCTCTCTCTCTCTCTCTCTCTCTCTCTCTCTCTCTCTCTCTCTCTCTCTCTCTTTCTCTCTCTCTCTCTCTTTTTCTCTATTTTTCCCTCAGAGTTATTTTGTAAAAGCTCACATTAGTATGTATACTTCTACCAGCCATGGTGTTGATTGTAAGGTTATTGTGAAGCTAAGGCTTAGATTTACTCCAGTACAAGCCATTAAAACACCCTCTCATTACTTTTATAGACGGCATGAGTTATTTTGATCCCTGAGTCTGTCATCTGAAGTGCTCAGAAAAAATGATGGTGTTAGAAATCACACACATGCTCACAGAGATTTGGTTAAAATTCACAGAAAGTACAGCTCAGGACTGAATATAAAAAAGAAAAAAAAAAGAAAACTTTAGTGTACCAGACTGGAATGTGGCTGGAATCTGCACTTCAGCATGTGTTTTTCAGGGGGGAAAAATAGCTGTACGGCTTTAATATGAAAAAGGTGCATGTCCACCTGTAGCCAATCACATGCCTCTTAGAGCTAATACCACTGCTGGGATGGCCCAAAGGATTGTGGGAAATGTGTTTGACATCAAAGCGGTTGCTTTCTAATTAACAAAAAAAAAAAGAAATAAATAAGCCATTCTTGTCATTTATCTTTGATGTGAGACGGAGGGCGTGGTGGAGTAGGACGTAATTGACAGATAACTTCCAAAAACGACTAATCGGAGACGACTGTGACATATTTAAAAAAAATACACTTGAGAGTCTGGGACAAAGATACCCAGTTTGTAAGGAAAAGGTGGACTAGAGAGAGAGAGAGAGACAGAGAGAAAGAGAGAGAGAGACAGAGAGAGAGACCGAGAGAAAGAGAGAGAGAGACCGACAGCAAGAGAGAGAGAGAGATACAGTGGACATGTTTATGGCAAGCAAGATGTGAGGATAGAGCCAGGCTAAGATAATTAGACACCTGGCCATGGTGATAGAGTTATGTGTGTGTGTGTGTGTGTGTGTGTGTGTGTGTGTGTGTGTGTGTGTGTGTGTGTGTGTGTGTGTGTGTGTGTGTGTGTGTGTGTGTGTGTGTGTGTGTGTGTGTGTGCATGTGTTTGTGTGTCTATCTGTGTATGTTATTGAGTGGTCCACAGGTGTTTGATGGCTCTTTTGATGCCGCGCAGACTGACAGATCGGCATTCACACCCACACGCTTTCTAAGTGCCAGCGAGAGAGAGAGACGGATGGAGGGATGGAGAGGGAAAGAGAGAGTGGCTTAATGAAAAGAGCCGGCAGACAGTAGTTGGCCAGACGAGGCTGGTCGTTAAGTGAAGTGTCATTCATTCGCACCCCCCCCTGTGAATACAGCATAGTAATTAAGCCAAATAAATGTGCCGAGCCACTCTCAAGGGACACGCTCTTAAACAAGTGTGAGGAGAACACAATCTCGAGGGAGGGCTGGTCTCTTTTTCTTTGCAGACACACACAAACTACACAGATTTATCATGGCTTGTATCATCAGTGACAGCCAGCAACGGCAGTCTTCCCTAGGGGAAGGCCTGTCAAACAATCTCTGAGAAGGCGGTTGTTGAGCGATGGCCAGGTGATGGATACTCTTCTCTGTCTGCTGGCCCTGTAATTATCCCACCAGCCTTTTCTTTTTTTCACCCTGTTCTTCCTGTTTTCTGAAAATTTCCCCTGTCAACATCATCGTTGCATTGTTTCACATGGTATCCATGGTATCCATGATCACACGACTGAATGAATACCACATGCCAGGTTTTATGCTTTAGTACTTCACACAGGTGAAAGGTTTTCCTGTGATGCCATCACATAAGTAGAGCACTCTTCTCTCCATGGCAGGCTCCTACTTAGTGGAAATGAAAACAGTGCCCCCTAGAGGCAAAAGCATGTGTGTGCAGCCCACTGAGACGTCGGTTTATTTAACAGGGCGACCCCGTCGCCCAAGCTCTGGCCAGCCAGAATGCGCGGGGGAGTTTAAAGAGCTTGTGAAACAACCTGATAATTACTCACTGCAGAGTAATTATGCAGGGCCTCCCATCTCATTACCCTGGCCAGCGCCATCCTGGGATTGATTGGGATGGCGCTGGTATGGGGAGCCATTGTGAGTCATCGGAATTCAGCCTAAATCTTCCAAAATAGACACTGGGTGCAGTCTGGATGAGGTCTGTAATAGCGACTGCTCGTCTGTTGACAAAGGAAGTGCCGGATGGCACCGGCCCAGACTTCAGGGATGGAAGCTATTATACAAGGAGACATTTGTGTTGTTTTCTATTTCTTCCAATTCCCTGTCTCTCACACACTCTCTCTGAACTGTTCTCTTCGTCCCAGCCTTCACCAACAAGCCACAGCAGTTAACAATATCAGTTCAGTCTGGCTTCCTTTCTGACTCTCTCTCAATTTATCTCTGTCAGGGTATTTGTTTGTTCTGCATTGTCTCATAATAGGAGAAGAAATCTCTAGAAATCATAGCATCCACTTTGTAACTCATACTTTCATGAATGGGATGTTGCTGTATCACAAATCCAGGGTCTCTGGTTCAAATCTGACTTTAGTGGTTACAGTACAGCTTGTGTGGCTTTTCTGTGTTTGTGTGGGTTTCCTACTAGTAGGTAGATTGGCGACTACTGGATTCACCGCAAAAAAGCGGTTACTGGAAATGAATGAATGAATTTTATGCTCACAGTGCAGTTATTCCACCGTTCAGCTGAATGCCTACATAGCCTACATCCAGTACATTCATACATAGTAATTTTCCCTCTACTACACTGTTATAAAAAAGCTTCTTCAAGAGATCCTTTTATTCTATAATGCAGTACAGGTGTGTGCATGTTTTTTAATCCAACCATATTCTCCCAAAGGAATTCTGACCAATCCTGTTTGCCCTCACAGGACGTTTGACCAATATTGCTCGGTTCAGATATTTTATTATAAATACAAACAAAACTTTAGATTGTTAAATTGATCGAATGAAGTGAATGTGGTGCAGTGAGAGGTTTCTATCCTCCTGCTCTACCAGCTCACACAAATTCTTGGTTGGATTCCTCTGGATGCCAGGCGTAACACAATGTATTATAGGTACCGAGACCCCTAAAAGGCTATTAGTTTGTAACTTCTTCTAATAGAGAAACAATTGGGATTAGATTTAGGCTTAGTTCCACCTTTAAAGGTTCCACTCAAGGGTTAATATTATTTATCGCCTTGCTATTTTTTTTTTCCGAGATATATGATGTGACATGTCAAGGTTTTTAAACCTGTAATCATTTCTAAAATATTTCAGGAAAACTGTGATTTCTAATATTACTTCTCGGTGAATATTGATATTGTTTAAATCCTTTTGTTTTAGCCCATAAATTAGCTCCAACCCTGACAATTTAATCTCTTTAATCATCTCTCCTTTATCTTTAAAGATGATGACATCAGATGACATTCAGGAAGGGTGGGTTTGATGAGATGGAACATCAATGTCTGGTCAAGCATCATTCATCACCGTAAACCACGGGCTGTGAATATTTCAAGCATTATTTTCATCTGAAATATGTGGTACTGATGGCAGTTGTCAAAATAAATAAATAGTTAATAACATTTAGTATGGAGGTGTTATAAATGACTGTATGGTATGATGACCTTTTTATCTGTATAGAAAACAAAATAAAAGTCTACAGTATGTGTGTAAATCATCATTTGACGTCGAATCAGCACTAACAGGATATAGGCATTGTTAAAGTTGACCAGTAAAATGTAATTAAATAGATTCTAAATGGCAAACTAATATCAGATGGAATGATGGAAAGTCATTGATTAGGTGGAATATGCAATACATTTTATACATTGGTACATTTTTACATTTGTACATCTTTTTCCCCTCCTCTTCTGTGCTTTTATACATCTAAGCATAATTCTCTTGGATTTAAAAGTGGACTGAAGTTAACTGTACGTATTCGTTGTGTGCATCTGGGCAGAGAATTAGCCTTCTTGTTTAGGCTTGACCTTTTCACTGAACTTTGTTAAGTCCATTTACATCTTATCATTTGACTTAATCATTTTATTTCCTCTATAAAGCAGGCATGATGATATAGAGCTGATATTGATGATATGATAGTGTCTGTACCATATCAGAGTCTGTACACCTGTGTCTCATGTGTTATGGGTCCAGTTACAGACTAGACATTGGGAGCAGTGTGGGAGGAAAAAAGTGCACCTGTCGTGGAATGTCTATATGCATAGAAAAGCATTTTGGGAGTATTGAATGTCACGGGGCTTCTGTGTCCGTCCATGTGTTTGTGTGAATATGTCCAAAGTAAGAAACTTTTAGCTCCATCCCAGCGGTGCTATGAGAAAATCTATGGCCTCTCCCTCATTCTTCTCCAACCACAGACTTTTTCCCTAAAGCATCCTGTCCATTAGTGATATTAATGATGTCCTGCTCTCTCTCTTATACACACACACACACACACACACACACACACACACACACACACACACACACACACACACACACACACACACACACACACACACACACACACACACACGCATACACACACAGTGAGTCAGTATATAATCTAGCACACTAGGGAGGAGAGTTAAGTTCTGTCTCAGCAGTGTCTGGCTGCATGCTCTGTGGCCAGAGGCGTGCTTCGAGCAGTCTCTGCGGTTTGCTTGGCATGTCCAGGGCACATTCAGGAGTAATTAAACACTTCCACACACTCTCCAAGCCGGGCCGCCTCGGGATAACATGCCAGTGCTGTTTCACAGCCTGAAAGACAGGAGAGATTGGGAATTTTTGGACAGAATAATGAATGCACATGCAAGCAGGAGAAAGCATATACACATATGGACTAATTTCTGAACAGCTTTTGGAGCTTCTGTTGATTTTGCCCTGTGTCAGGATGCAGAAACATTTCATTCTTAACTTCATTGCATTCTATATTATGGAGATGAATTGTAAAACAAAGCTAGATCTTGTACGCTTCACATGTGGATACTATAAGTAAACACGGGACAACGTGACATCATGCAAGCGATTCACACGAAAGTAAATCACACATGAAAATAAATAAATCATGATAAAAAAAATTATAATGTAAAAGTAAACAAATAAAGCAAAAAATGTATCATTGTATGCTTGTGGAGCTCAAGTAAAGATATTTCTATAAGGACTTCACCCAGAATTCATGGGGGATGTAAACTTATGCACTCAACTGTATGTTTCTGCAGGTAAATAGATGCTAGGCTTTACCACACTGATTGCACTGTTGCCTCGAGTAATTTCTCTAAGCCATAAATCACTCCAACTCATACACACTGTCTTTTGGGGGCTATCTGCTTCCCTGATTATGTTTCCTGTTAGTGTCGTTGGGAGTCGAATGACTCTGCGGGTGCCTGCTTCCGCTCAGCCGCCTGTCCTGAGCTGTCAATCAAAATGTCTTCATAGCCTGGCGCACAGTAGTGTTTCTGAGGTTACTGTCACAAACCTACAGTCCAGTCATGATATATGAAGAGAGGTCTAAGTAAAAGAGTGTGTAAGCCAAGCATACTGAAGCAAAACTAGAGTCTCAGAGCGACATTCAAACCAGCATGTTAAGCAAAGGTCCAAGTTTCCGTAAGCTTAGCGAACGCTGGCATTGAACAAACCTTGAACAAAACCGCACCACACACTTCGCTTGCTAAGCAATGGAGAGGATGTGAGTGAGCTGTCTGGCAGTGAGACTGGGGCTGAAACAGGGTCAGGGGCTGACACGTGGTTTGAAGTGCGCCATTGTTCTTACTAAAATAAATAAATAGCACCCAAAAACCATCTAAAATTGTGCTTTTCTTTTTCTTTTTCATATTTCTCTCTCTCACTCTCTCACTCTCTGATGCCCGGTGGCAGACCGTTCAGACACAGAGGAGCCCTAAAACACACAGAACACAACTGCAAATGTCCTGTAATAATCTCACGTGTAATACATTTGTCTGTTCAGCTCATTCACATGTAGCCAAGAATATAAGCATCCCACTGAACAATGTTAGCAGAATATTACAGCAATTCTACGTCAATAACAATATTTCAGTTCTAGATTGCTTATAATAAACTTAAATGATGACATTTAAAATAATGAGTCTGGTGAGTCTGAAGTCCAAATTCAAGTTTCAGTAGTCACATAGACAACCATACATAGTGCACATGCACAAGAGTGTCAAAATAAAAAAAATGATCAAATGACTTAAAAATGGAATTTGAAAATAGAATGAAATAAAATGGGAGAAAATGGTATAAGAATAGTTGGGATTATGGTCAGTTAAAAATGTTACTGACTCCAAAATGTTTGAGAGCCCCTGCTTTAATGAACATAGGAGTAGGAACTTTGTGTGTGCAACATTCTAGTAACATTGTAAAGCAAGCTGACTTACATTTACGACACTTGGAAGGTGTTTTTATCCAGAGAGAAATAACATTAATCTCATTCTATACAACTAAGCTACAACTGAGCTAAGGGCCTTGCTCAGGGGCCCAGCAGCGACAGCTTGGTGGATCTGGGATTCGAGATCCCAACCTACCAATCAGTAGTCCAATTAGACTTTAAACACTAAGCTATCAACCCACCCCACCCCCCAGTTTGACTGAGCTAATATTAGAGCAGATGTTTTTAAAATATTATAGGACTATCATTTCTTAACATTACACCCTAACCATCTTAGAACCTGTTTGAAAGCTTACTGCATGTTTTACTAATATTGTGTTTTTGTGTGTTTGTGTGAAAGCATGCAAGAGAGAGAGAGCTTCAAAATTCAAGACCTTTGTCCAAGCATATGTCCAAACTGTCATACTCTTAACCTCCTCCAGTAACCTCGACATAATTTAGAGGAAATTCGGAAGAGACAGAAACATAAATAATGATTCTCGGCTTTAAACCTAATTCCCAAACCAAATGCCATTTGGTTTTACATCTAGTTAATCGGCCAAGACGAGTTTGGATTTAAACACTGTATCTGCAAGAAAGTCTTTATCACCCTAAAACTCTTTGTTAACATTACTGCAAGCTTCAGACCAGTCGATTGGCTTTCCGCATTTCCATTTCTTTTAACCTCTTTGACACAATGAACTTTTTTGGAGCAAGTTATATCATTAACAAAAGTTCACAGCATGCCATCTGTAAAAAGTTATACAAGACACGAAAGTAGGCGGTTATTGGCCGCATTTGATAACTAAACGTACCAGAATTTATAGCAAAAGCTAAAAGACTAATAAGCCTACCAGACTTCATTTGTGTTAAGAAGAACATTTTGTCCTTTTTGGTTGAACAAATCCTTTGAAATACTTGGAAGGCAAAGCAACAACAGCCTCAGCAAGCATCAGCATTCACCTGCAGTAAGTGCAATAGAGACCGTCACTCCAGGATCAGACTTTTCAGCCACTCGTGATGATGCAGATAGGACACCCAAACTGGAAGCTACACCATCGTCTCTTGAAGACGGACAGATGCCGAAATAATAACACCTTCATGGCCTAGAACCCATTTGCTGGCCACCTCTTGTGATGAAATTTAAAAAAAATGCTTGATCTTTCTGAAGTTCAGGTAGCAGTCACACTCTCATCTTCTTTAAGCTCAGAGAAGGAAGAATCTCACCGAGCCGACAGATCTTCTGCCAGAGGTTTGAAAGGTTTGAGGCAGATGGGGCAAAAGGAAGCAGAATGAGAAAAAAAAAAGGAGATACAAAATACAGTACATGTCTTACTCAATGAACGGAAATAAAAATAGCTGAGATCAGAGACAATAAGATAAAGATTTATACTTTAGATCCTTTTGTTGTCCAATGAACAAAATGTCTTCAGATTTTGACCCAGAACTGGGCTTGATCTAGACCAGAAGGTTTTCATTGTTGTTGTTGTCTTTAATGTTGTTGGCCCGCTGGCAAAATTGCTATCTAATGTGTCTGAAAAAAGTTAAGGAAACTATTTGAGGATAAGAACAGTTGTTTCCTAACAGCTGAGCTCAACAGTCACTTAATTGCAGTTTAGCAGATTTACTTTAGATTTTGGTTTTGTTTACAAGCCAGAAAGATCAGAAAAGTTTCGTTTTAAAGTTTATTCACTCAGCCGGTACTGTTTCATCATAATTCCTCTGGGAAGTTCCTGGAAGATTTGTTTTTAATATCAGTGAAGCTTGGTCTTATTTTTCATTTGAAAAATTATTTAATTGAAATAATGCTGAAATATTGGTGAGATTTTGGCCACAGTTATAGAACTCTAATAGAAATATGACGTTTTATTGGAACTCACTAAGGCAGTGTTTAGCTACTAGATACATAAGTGTCATTTAACGCTGATGTGATCAGATGGTTAATATAAAATAGTATTAGCTAGAAGTTCTGCAGAAGGAATCTTAGACTTATTTACTGCTTAGTTTACTGCTTACTGCTTCCGAACACATTTATTGTGTAATAAACTAGTTGTTTTTAATAGTTAACAGGAACAACATATGTGTTATTGAAGAACTACTAATTTATTCCTGCGTCATTCCTGCGTAGTTACCTATGAATTATGGGATATTAGGATATTATTAAACATCATGTCTTACTTGTCCTCTCCTATTTATTTATGACCA
This sequence comes from Tachysurus fulvidraco, assembly GCF_022655615.1. Classification (NCBI taxonomy): domain Eukaryota; kingdom Metazoa; phylum Chordata; class Actinopteri; order Siluriformes; family Bagridae; genus Tachysurus; species Tachysurus fulvidraco. Next base: position 14,124,758 of record NC_062536.1, read on the forward strand.
GAACTCCAAATTAATTATTTTTCGGTTCATCCTGATAAGAAATAATATTTTAGATCCATGCTCTAGCATTTTAAACCCTCTCTTTAGATGGAAACTGATTGAACTGAGATGGTCAATATTATTCTTTACCTAGCCTACTGATAGAAAGCCGAGGATAATAAATAAACCAGACATGTGTATTTGTATTTTCAAACATTTTCAAACAATCCTACTATCTAATATCATGTTCCTTTAACAATCTGGAAAGATTTCTCTCCATGTTTTAATAAATAGATTCAAAAAACAATACCAAATAGATGTTTCTAATCCCTGAGTAGGACACCAGTTGAGTTTCATTTGGGAGCTGATCATGGTTTCTATTTACTAAAGAATACTTGAACAAATGTTTGTTCACTGTGAGATGGATCATTTGGGGCCTTTTCAAATCCATTCCAGCTCTCTAACTGCACGTGATCCATTTGGGGAATTTCTGTACTTCTTGTACTACGTGCTTAATGGCTACTGCCACATACAATGGATAGGCAAAAAGCGTATTCTAGTCTTTGTTCTGTGATGTACACAGCGTTGTCCCGTAGTCCCATGGGGGCATTTACTTAACCAGTGATAGATGAGCTCTCACTTTCTATCTCTCTCGTTCTCTCTCAATCACTCTTCTCCCGCTCTCTCCTGTTCTCCAAGCTCGCAGATGTCCAGAATCAAATGCAGATGGCTACTACAGCAGCACGTCGATCCGAGCTCTAGAGACTCACTGCAGTCTCTACGTGTCACTGATCATTATGATTCATAGACAGTCTGTGCTGAGCGCTGTCCAAGCATTGCAGAAATGTTCGCTTCTTTTGCGGAATAGGCAGAGGTGCCGGGAACGGACCAAGTGGGGATATTTCACAGTCTGGCAATGATTACAGAGAGCCTGGTTTTCCTTAACTTCACCTCATTTACCTCTCCTACGCTTCATCTTCAACTCTCCTGCTCTGCCTTCTTTGTCTCTATGCTTTGGTAATCTTACTGTCTGTAAGAGCAGCTTAGTGTCGTTTCACTAATTGAACATGTTCTCATTAAAATGTGTACAAATCACAATGATTTTCAGTTGTTAGTTGTAAGAAAAGATACAAACACTTAGTCGTCCTCATCAGATGGTGAAGGTTTGACTTTTTTTTTACTATATGTATAGTTGTGAGAACAACAGAACAATGTTTCTCTTGTGCATGTGTCTCCACTATGAGCTTTTTTCAGTATGAATATTCATTGCATCTGCTGTGCAGGAGCATCACAGATATTATGATGGCTGGTATCTGATTGCAGAATGTATTGAATTAAGCAAAGGCCCATTTCTCTTCCAGCAACTTGATCAAAGCCTGATATTCAGTGTGTGAAGAAATCACACTTAGCTAGAAAGGTTTTAGACTGAATATGATCTTTGCAGAAGGATAATCTAAGTAAGGTTAAAACATAAAGAAAACATTCCCACTATTATACCGAAAGACACATAAAATCTCTTTTTTGATCTCTTAAGTTGTCAAAGTATGATATAGGCTGAAACTATGGACACATTCCAATTCAGAATGGATTATATATTGCTGTAATTAATTAGGAACACAAATTGCACTTTATAGCACTTTATTTTTTTTGTTGTGTTCATAATACATAATATCAACAAAACTAAGGGAACCAAGATTATCAGGAAAGCAAAATACAAATATTTATAGATTGTAAAACTGTATAGCTAAAAAATCTTTTTAAACACTAATGCCCTATCAAATGCCTTATCATATCGAATTATAATGTGATTATTATGAATGCATTAAAAAATTCTGTTGTGTACGTAGACATTAAATAGCTAAATTACTTTCATTTCTTTTCACAAATGCGAAAATTCAGAATTCAAATATGTTTTTTCTGGTGACTTGTTTTTTCTGGTTGCTAAACATATAAATTATATCTTTGGCACTTTGTATTGTATACTACGAACTTTGTATTGTATACTACGAACTTTGTATTGTATACAACGAACAAGCTCTATCAGTCTCACTTATTCTACACACAATAGTTACCTGAAATTTAAAAATTCTAAATTTACTTTAAATTCAAACAAACAAACAAACAAACAAACAAACAAACAAACAAACAAACAAAGGCAGGTAAATAGTTTTACACAATGTCTGAACTATCATTTTAGATAAAATAATCATTTTGCTTTCAAATACTTTGCAGCAAACACATTTTATGTAATTTAAGCAATATTTGAAAATTTTCAATAACATATTATTCTTCTGTCCCAAACCTTAACTTTCATATCTTTTCTTAAAAATTAAAAAAAAAAATACAGAAATTTGCAAGTGTGAGACCCATGTTGAAATATTTACAAAAGAAATACTATGAGAAAATATTATTAATATTTTTTAATTATATGTTTACAGATATTAGCTATCAATGTGTCAGGCAAACATAAAAAAAATATTTTAATATTTATCCCTTTAATGACGTTTTAAAGTCATTTTATTAAACACCTCATTTTATTTAAAGGAGTTTTAAAGATGAGAGGGCAAGAGAGTGAAGATTTCATTCATTTAATTCATTGTGCAACCGTGTCTGCTCAAGTTTCCTTCCTTGTCTCAAGTTTAGAATAACGAAGATTCAGCCAATGGCATGAAATTCAGATTGTGATTCAGCCAATGGCATGAACACATTCAGAATCCTGACGTTTTTCCACAATGCCTAACTATAACTAACTCAAATTTGAAGTTTATTTTATTTCCAGAGCATATTTTACAAGTTGACCAACAAGTTGACCAAGTGAAACAACAACACTTCTAAACTGAGTTAAATGACAATGAATATGAATATGTTTTAAGACTAGATTTCTGTAGACACGAGACGTGGACATGACGTCGTCAAGAATGTTGTGTTCTTACCAAGGAGCCAATAATTCTCTATAGACTCACATGTCTTTCTCTTTCTGTCTTTTTTCTCTCTGTCTCAGAAATGCTGGACTCCAGTAATTTAGTGACTTTCACTGGAATAACAAACAGTTCGGGTTACGACACATTTCTAATGGATGAGGAGCGAGGGAGGTTACTAGTAGGAGCAGAGGACCATATCTTCTCTTTAGACCTCGTCAACATTAACAGAGACCTCAAACAGGTAATAATTACACAAACACACACACACACACACACACACACACACACACACACACACACACACACACACACACACACACACACACACACACACACAAAGACAAATCCTTCTGTCTTTGGCTTAAAATAGCTTCGGCATTGAATGATTTCGGTCTTATTTCCAATAGATTGTATTGCATTCAAGCAAATGAGCATTTGGTATTCCAAAACCTCAGAGAAGAATGCTTAATTATATAGTTAAAAATTTTTTTGTATCTTCCACAGTCATACAAAAGCTGTGTATGCAGCCTTTCGTTTATGTGTATAGATATAATTGCCAAAGATTTGTACCACACCACCAAACTGGCACGAGTCCACTACTTTGTAGAGGGAAGTATGGCATTTCAAATACAAGCCTGTCATTTCATTGTAGCAAATCATATAAGTGGTATTGGTAAAACCCCAAAACAGGGCAGTGAGAGTTCATAGGAGCTGATTAAAGGGGGTGAATGAAATTAACACAGTTTGAACTTTATGCCATGTGTAATCAATCAACCGAGACATGATTGGGGTCTGAAGTCCAGACGATTTGTATTAAAGATCTCTTTTTCTTTTTCTCTGTTCTTTTTTTTCTTTTGCTTATCAGTACCATGTTTTCCTTCTGTTGTTTCTCAACATTTGTCCATCTGTACTCAGTGAGATATAAAGTATATTCCAGTAAAGATGTCTTTCTCAAGTCTGAGAATCTGCATCACAAACACATTCCCTGAAGTAAAGAGGGTTTTTTTTATTTTTTTGTTGTTGTTTTTTTAAACCTGGTCTGTAGTGTAAAGGTGATCACCATGGACATTTCATTTTGACCTCTCGCTTTATTGATAATTATCTGTTATCTGGTATCTGTTTCTGTTGTATCTCTATCTGTTTCTGTTGTACCTCCACAATGAATGACGAGTAGTCACTTGTCTGAAATGGACCAATTATAATTCATTAATGTATCTTCTGTAATATTTATCATTAATCTGGAGCCTAATCCTGGGAAACACCTTACATCTAGGGTCAATTTAGCATAGCAATTTCACTTACTAGCATGTTTCTGCAAGATAATAGGGAACAAAAACTTCCATTACAAGTGAGTTCCCAGATAAAGGGGATTTCTGTTTTTCTCCCATTACAAAAGGAAGCATGTTGAAATTCGTGCTTGTTCTAATCATACATACACTACAGAGGCTATTGGGCTTAGAGGAAAAACAAAAACTTGTACTTTCACTTTTCAAAATTTCTTATTTTTGCCATAAAGTCACATTACTGATTACAATGTTGTTCTTGTTTTGCAGTGAGATTTAAAAATGCAAGTTGCATTTCACTGTGCATTTAAATCATCTAAAAATTATCACATCATATTAATTCATATATTATCATATATGAATACATACATCATATTAATAATAATTTCTTCAACCCAAACAGCTAGTAAGTGCTTTTTAAGTCTGTTGTGCAGCATTAGATATGAAAGTTAAAAGTATAATATATTTATTTATTTGTTTGTTTGTTTGTTTGTTTCTTTGTTTCTTTGTTTTTTGTTTATTTATTTGAAAATAACATTTTCCTTTCAATATCATATCTACTTTCTTCATTGATTCAAGGAATTTTGTAATTCCAATATTTTTATGGTAGAAAATGTTAACAGTTTAGTTGTTTTTTCTTTACATGTCCTTAAGAATTATAGTCGATATTAGATTACTGTGGCAAAATTTGCTAAATAATTATGCTGTACCTGTGTGTGTGTGTGTGTGTGTGTGTGTGTGTGTGTGTGTGTGTGTGTGTGTGTGTGTGTGTGTGTGTGTGTGTGTGTGTGTGTGTGTGTGTGTGTGTGTGTTATTTGTGACTCCTGAGATTTGTTCAGTGGTAGGTCCCGCTGGATCTTTGGTTTATTTGCCACAGATGGTGACAACAGAAGGATGGCAGATTCTAATCTTCAATTATTTTACTGCCTGCCTCATGTAGTCATCAATCATTTGTAGTTCTTTGTGTTAGGTAATTCACACATTAACACACTCTGTCTTGCAGATTGCCTGGCCGGCCACACCTTCGAAACGAGATGAATGCAAGTGGGCAGGAAAAGACCTGGGAGTAAGTAACTCCATTCAATATGCTGTGTTGTTTAGACAAAATAAAACCACAGGCAGGCGAGTACAGAGCCTGTGATTTACAACAATGACATCACTGCACATTAGCGTTGTGTTTACTGTATGTACAAGTCTGCGTGTGTTGTGCTTTACACGAGAATAAGTGCAGGGTAATGGGAACTCTTGCTGTCTTTGTTGTGTGTGTCTGCTCTGTCGTTTCTGCTGGACGTTTATTTACCCAGAGTGCCGTGCTTGGCAGCCGAGCCAGAACTTTTCGGGCCTAGCCTTGATCACAGTTTATTTACTCGACTAGCAAATCGAGCTATCTCTTGCTTTCTGTTTGTGTGCGTGCGTGTGTGTCTATTTGTGTATATGTGTGTTTGTGTGCTCATGTCTAGTGTGTAGTGTCTAATGCCAATTTCACGCATGAGGTCTTTCGTAGTGAAATGAGGGGCACGGGGGGGTATAATCATCAGCGATAACACATACCACCTGCTCCACACACAGACACACACACCCACACACACTCACATATATACACACACTCATGCACATTCACAAGTTAATCATGCACCTAATGAGAAAATGTTCTTACATGCTTTCCTCAGATACGTGAACAGTAAACACACACCGCAACCTAAATTCCAGCCAGGAAACATTAAGGCTGAAGCATGCAGTGAAACTGTTCTGGAAAGAAGTATGTTAGGAGTAAGTGAGAATGTTTGATTAGGACATTATGAAGCTATTTCCTTTTCCGTAGTCAGAAGTCTCTCGATTCTCCTTTTTGGCTCAAGGCTAGAGACGGCCGGTCCATCTGTCCTTCTCCCTGTTCAAAACTCTACACTTGTGAGAGTTAAAAATACCAAGAAGGGCAGTTCTGCGAAGATTAAATCCCTGTACGAATGCAGTTGCTGTCATTCTGACTTCCCATGTTGTTTTTTTAGTCTAGGAGTCCCAGTTGAAGTCCCAGATTGTTTAGACTTTATCTAACATCAGCATTGCAGGCACATTATATATAACAATGTATGAACAACGTGAGACTTTGAAGCATCTATGTTATGTACATGTAGCTCTAGAATTATGGTGATGAATATAACAAAATAAACAACAACAGTTGCTTCTGGTAGGCTGTGCTGTCTGAGTGGGAGATATGGCATGCTCTCTTTCTCCTGTCAATCACAGGGACACTAGCCAACCATGTGCATGTGTGAGCTCATGTATATGGAAGAAGGCAGATAGCATTATTAACCCATAATTATAGTCCTCCTTCTTCATCTTCATCTTTTACTTTCGACGCAGCGAATCATATGTTTCCACCTATCTATTCACACTGACGACTCGCATGTTTAAATTTGGCACGTTTTTTGCCGGATGCCCTTCCTGACGCAACCCTCATTATGTATCCGGGCTTGGGACCGGCACAGAAATCACTGGCTTGCAACCCATAATTATACAAGGACCTTTGTCCAAAATTTGGTACAGTAGCTTTACCCTCATCACTCACACGGCTGATGTTGTTTGCCCTCTATTCATTTAGTCACATTGATTCTGATTAAACTATTGAATAAGAGCTAATCTACCAAACAAAAAGCTCAGTGTGATATAGCGGACATATTAATGTTTTGTTGAACAGTCCTAAGTCTTGCTGTTTATGCGACAGAGATAAGTTGTTTTCTCTGTAAATGACTACAGAAATATAATAGTACGAGAGCCTGTGATATACCTACATTACTGTCAGAGCTGCTGTTATAGAAAACAAATCAGACCCTTCTGACCAATCAGATTTCAGAATTCAGTACTGCTGTGGTATAATAATTTTATTTACAACTCCATGTTTTCCATCATTAACATAGCAGGCGTATTGTGTGTTTGTAATTATACGGTAATTAGTAATGAGTTAAAAACCCCTGCTAGGTGGTTCTCATTGTGTGTTGGAGGTTTTGTGTGTTTAGAGAGCAGCAGGGAGCTTCAGCAGAACAGCTCACTGAGCCTGAGTCCCACCCCTGAGTGCTGTCTGGCACAGAGCACATGGGCCGAGGCTTTCACACAATAACAGCTACGGGAAATTTCAAACACGTCAGTCAACATGGAAAGAAATCATGTTTTGTAATGTGTCCAGAATGAATTTGTTAGGAATGTATACACATTTTTGTGCAGTTGATAGTAATGAAACAGAGCTAGCAATGTACAGCCATTTTTTCATGTTTTCTTATACTCGGCAAAGTGATAAAACAAAATCAGGAGGTTTAGAGCTAATTAATGTATACGACGGATCTGTGCTGACAGATGTTAACTTTACATTTAAAGTTCTTACATTTTTAAAGTCAATCATTTGCAGTTTGAAGTATAAATGCGCATGATTTAAAAGAGTCAAAAATGTTCATTTTCTTTTTTAAGACAGGCTCGTTTAAACAGGCTCAAGGGCTATATACTTGCATACAAACCTACATAAATACATACATAGGTAACTAACACAAGCTGTTTTAGGGCGTTTGTAAAACAGCAGGAGACCCTATAAAGTCTTTTTTTAAACATGTGTCATTTTGTACTTGTGAAAACCGAAAGAAAACGTGCAAATTCTGACTCACATTAAATGTCTTACTGGATTCATCATTTTGAAGAAAGGTGTACAAACTTTTGCAACTGCATAGTATCAAGTATCTGACTGCGTGTTATGCTAATGATAGTTATTATTATTTATAGTGTCTTTTTTTGTCTGGGGGGGCGTCATAAAGCATGCAGTGTGTGTGTGTGTGTGTGTGTGTGTGTGTGTGTGTGTGTGTGTGTGTGTGTGTGTGTGTGTGTGTGTGTGTGTGTGTGTGTGTGTGTGTGTGTGTATTATAATATTTTAATATATACTTATAATTGCCAGAGACTCTGTGAACACTGTTAATCTGTTAGTGAACTCTGTGATTACACATATTTATTTTACAGAGTTTTCCCCCCACACGTTTTCATACTGCTTTACTGGTGTGTTGACTATATTTCATCTTCTGAGAGGATTCTGCCAATATCACCTATGTTTACATTCTGTATCCATTCTCTGTACCATCTTGTACATAAGTGAGAAAGAGGTGAAGAGGAAGTAATAAAAAGAGACAGATAGCAACATCACTAAATGACATTTCTGTCAGTTACCTGCACAGACGCTACACTCTACAGCACCGAATAATCACTGTTTATACAGATGGGATGTTCTCCTTTATTTAAGAAGGGTGTGTATATGTGTGTGTGTGTGTGTGGGAGTGTGTGTCCTTGAGTGTGCACACAAAAGAATCTATACTTCTGTGCCTCTGTGACTTTGGACATGTGTGTTAAGCAAACATCATTACATGCATAACCATCTGGTTTGCGTGTTTCGTGTGTTAAATAGACGTTTGCACTATGTAATGTGTGTTTATTATTGTGGAAGCCATCCTTCAAGTATCTCTTAATTAAATGAACCTTGAAGCTGTTCATGGACTAAACAATCACACACACATCGGTTTCCTCTTCGTTTCGTATACACCGCAGCAGGATTAGTCACATGTGCTGTCGGTTTAAGTCTCATTAAATCCAGATACGCACCAATGCGAGTGAGCTGAGTGGCTGAAACGAATAGAATGAGTTGGACTGTGATCATTTCTGTAATCTGTAGGAATTTGCAGATATTTTAATGACACTTCACAGGTAAAATACTTGAAGCTTGAACAAGCTTGAAATCACATTTGTATTGTACACGTGTATTTATAACCTAAGAAATGAGCAATCATTCACAACATATTAGAATGTTTGTGTGCTTGTTATGCACATCTGTTTTAATGTATATATACTAATGAAATGAAGTGTGGTTGTATCCTGCAAACAGACAATGATCTAAAACATCATGGATTATAATGTGATATTATAGTATGAAATAATGTATGCAAAAAAAGAGGGATGGTTTAAAAACAGTGGTTGATCAGAGGATCAGTGTTCAAGCCAAAGCACTGCCAAGCTGCCACTGTTGGGCCCTTGAGCAAGGCCCTTAACCGTCTCTGCTCCAGGCGTGTTGTATCATGGCTGACCCTGTGATCTGACCCCAACCTCTAACATTAGGATATGTAAAGACAATTTTTCTAATTTTTAATGTGACAAAATAAATAAAGGCTTCTTTACGTACAAATGTTTTCATAACGTAAAAATAGATCAGTCATTCATTGAAGAATGAATAATTTATGTTATATAGTTAAGTGCAAAAGTTTGGCCGCCCCATGTGCTTTTATTTAAATATATCTGCTAATAAATCATCATTATCATCTCAGGGAGATTTTCCTTGCCACTGTTGCCTCTGGCTTGCTCATTACTGATAGATGTTAGAGATATATAGTATTCTAAATTTTAAGTAAATATTTTTAAATTTAATTTTGAACTTTATTTATTGATTTATTTATTAAATAAATTTTATTCTTATATATATATATATATATATATATATATATATATATATATATATATATATATATATATATATATATATATATATTGTTTTGTTTCTATACTTCTGTAAAGCTGCTTTGAGACAATGTGAATTTTTAAAAGCACTGCATTAAATTGAATTAATACAATAAAACAATCCAAAGCATAGTGTAATTATTAATGTTAAATCATATACAGATGGGGCAGGTTTGTGTCATTATCTATGTCGTATGTCTTTTTCAGAAAGAGTGCTCCAACTTTGTGAGGGTGCTGCAATCCTACAACCAAACACACCTATATGTGTGTGGCACGGGAGCATTTCATCCCATATGTGCCTATCTAGAGATAGGCAAAAGAGCAGAGGTATACACACACACACACACACACACACACACACACACACACACACACACACACACACACACACACACACACACACACAAGCTGCAGTGCTGCAATATTTTATTGCTTATCTTTTTAACAAGATTTTTATCCTCGCTGCCTCTCATGTAACACATCTCCCAGACAGATTCACATTCTTGCGCTGCCTCTATAAGGATAGTGAAATTAATTATTCAGAGGATATAATCTCAGGCTAACACTTCCGCTGACGCCTTGTGAATGATTTCAGCAGAGAAGTGAAAAATGAGAAAGGGGAGAAAAGCACATTTGTTGAGAAACAGTGATTCATATGTGGTGGGAAATATCTGTGCTTCTGGTAGATATTTGGTAGTTCTGCCTAATTATTAGGGTTGGGAGTCTTTTTGTTAAAGATTGCAGTCAATATCTAACACTTAGGAATATCTGGCGTGCAGGGAATAGAACACATGCAATACCTTGTCATTTATTGAGTATGCAAATTTCATCTCTATAATATTTTTTTTTTCACAAAATTAGTAATAAATCCTGCACTTAGCATTAATGCATACAGTAATTGAAATCACACTGAAGATTTTTTTAAGCCTGATTTTTTTTATTATAATAAATTTTAGTTTAAGTTTATATCTATCTGTCAGTCGTGAACCAAATAATGTTTTTTTTCCTTCTTTTTTTCTTTTTTTTTTCTATATTTTACAATATCACAATTTGTTTCCATGGAAACAAAGGCTGTAATAGGAAAATAATCAAAGAGTTGTTGTGATAACCTGACAATAGACAGAAGAAGATACTTTTCCCAACCCAAAATTATGATCAAACAGCAGCAGCTCAAAGTGTTTTATTCCTTTTACACCACAGCAAATTGCCAACAATTATTTACAATCATTGTGTTATAATGTCAAAGCCACAGACTCCTTTGTCCTGCTGGCTTTACTATTAGCAGAAAAATGACTGGCTGTTATAAAACGCTGACATTGCAAACTCCTTCCATAGATGTTAAATAAACATTCTCAAAATAAAACTTTACTGTATCATTGTTTATATGCTGTTATTTTTTTTAAATTTTAACCATGTTATTAAACCATGGTAATAAAATAGATGTAAACAATATAAATGTCAAAAAACAAATAATAATAATACATAAAAAAAATTTAAAAAGTATTATTTATTTATTTGTATATATATATATATATATATATATATATATATATATATATATATAATTATTATTATTTTTTTTTTTCACAGGACAATATTTTCAGGCTGGACACATCCCACTTTGAGAACGGCCGTGGGAAAAGCCCCTATGACCCAAAGATGCTGTCATCCTCTCTGTTGATTGGTGGGATTCTGCAAAATACTTTTGATGTTCTTGATTATCAATAGATTTGCCCTAAATATTAGACAACTTCAACACTTTTTTCTTAATTGATAGATGGGGAATTATATTCTGGAACTTCAGCAGACTTCATGGGACGAGACTTTGCCATTTTCCGAACCCTCGGATCTCATCACCCGATCCGGACAGAGCAGCATGACTCCAGATGGCTGAACGGTAAGGCAGACCATGTGTTTAAAAAACAGTTGATGATTAAGAGAAGAAGTAGGTGAGTGTGTGTGTGTGTGTGTGTGTGTGTGTGTGTGTGTGTGTGTGTGTGTGTGTGTGTGTGTGTGTGTGTGTGTGTGTGTGTGAGAAAGTCAGAGGAGATTAACTGCTGCTGAATGTTTCCTCTGACAGATCGTCTGAATTAGTTAGGACTTACAAGGCACAAAAGGTCAATTTCACCTTTAAAAGGCGGCATCGTATTTTCCCAGGATGCTAATCCCCCTCTCATCTGGCCCTGTTATCGGTTCTTATTTCAGCCATCAAATGCCCAGACCCTGGGTCACCATCACTGCCATAAACACTGGCATATTGTCATAAGAAAAGATGCTTTTGTGAAGGTATTCTTCGCACCTTAATCCCCGTCATCCGTTGCCACGGATACATCAGATCTCACCTACATTGTGCCTCTTTGAATGCTGTCTCTCCATCACAAAAGATCCAGTACCGTTCACAGGATTACTCCAATGACCACAGACACAAAACAAACACACTGCATTTAAAGCTATTGACTGTTTGCATCAAAGAAGCTTTTTTGTCTTATTTTTTTCTTCGTTTGTTTTACGAGACGATTTCTTGACCATACATTTATAACTCACATTTTTACAGTTATAATATGTTTATAATAGGTGTATAGGTTGTATCTTAATGATCTATTTGTGCCTTCTAAAATTGTCATTTAAATAATAATATTATTAAATATTTAATACTACTGAAGTCTCAGCAAATCTACCTTTCCTTTTTCATTTACTATATCAGTCAAAAAACCTCCAAAAGTCCAAATTTTTTAGTCCATCCATTTCTTCCAGGTCTGGTCATGGCTCCATTGTCTATCCTGTGCACAAAGTGGGAAAACTATGTCTTTTAAACTCTTACCAGTGAACATATACATGACTTTCTGTGCTATCTGTACTCGTGTTCAACGCACATGAATGTAAGAGTACTTTAGCTGAATGTATTTTAGGATGACATCAAATTATGGTTTTTGGCCTAAATCTGCAGAAAATCTCCTGTAATTTAGAAAAATTGCAAACTCCTCTCCGCTTGATTTTGCTTCATTTCTGTGATTGAATTCTCGTGAAATCCTTGAGGGTCTCATTTGTGCATCATGTGTTAGGAATGTGAGGGAAAGAGGAGCAGAGATTAGTGGATATGTTGTGACTGGGAGTAAAGCTCATTTCCAAACTATAAAAAATTAAGAAAGATGCCAGAAATAAAGAAGTTAATAAAGTACTGGGCCAGTATTGGGAATCACTGATTTATTATCTACATTATTATACACTATTAAAACTTATTTCAAATGATTCTATATCAACTTCAATCAGCTTTATAGCAATGAACAAAGTGAAGCTGAAGTACAATTAAAGAGCAGATATGTGACTTTTTTTGTTGTTGTTTTTTTAAAAAAAGACTCACACAAACTGATACACACCCAAGTCACTTAATGTGCATTACATTTACAATTCTTTACTTAAATCCAGTATTTCTTTGTATATTTTTTCTTTGTATTTTTCACCAGATCCCAAGTTTGTTGGAATTCACCTCATCCCTGAGAGCGATAACCCAGAGGATGACAAAATCTTCCTGTTCTTTAAAGAGAATGCCATGGATGGAGAACACACAGGCAAAGCCACCATCTCCAGAATAGCACAACTGTGTAAGGTAACAATATACATACCTCCACACTTCAGTACAATAAACCTATGAACTCTTGGCTCTTAAGTGGCCTTACAGTAAAATATCCACCATATCGTCAGGAGACTGGGATTGTGAGTCTCAATCCCAATGATGCCGCAGCCGTCCATGGCTGGGAATAAAGAGTACAATGTTCCTGTGCTCTCTGGGTGAGAGGGTTGGCATACTCTTTCCATGTCATTCACAGCAACAATAGGTAATTGTCGGCGTTTGTAAGATCGTGTATGCAGAAGAGAGTAGAAAACACCTTTTTTTTTTCAAGTGTGTTAGTTACCCCGTGATGCAGCATGATCAGCATTATGGAAAGATGTTAAGGTTGGCTTGGAGGAAGCATGCGTTTGCCTTCACTCTCGTCACTTACTAGACGTTGCACGATGAGTTAGCAAGCGGTTGAGAATTTGCAAGGTCAACCTAGGCTATTTATTATGTGTATCTGTCCGTGATGGGTTTTGTGTTTTGTGTTTTGTGTGTTATCCAGAATGATGAGGGAGGACACAGGAGTCTGGTGAACAAATGGACTACGTTTCTAAAAGCTAAACTGACCTGTTCTGTCCCAGGGCTCAACGGCATTGACACACACTTCGATGAGCTCCGTAAGTGGGTGTTCATTTTTTACACTCAAAAGGAATACTACATAAAAAAATCACTCTGGAGAACGAACTTTGTAATGTTCTTCCCTTTCAGAGGACGTGTTTATAATGAGTGCCAAAGATCCGAAGAACCCAGTGATCTATGCAGTCTTCACTACCTCCAGGTAAAAGCAATCAGTCTGCTTCAATCATTTTCTGTTTCCTTAATAAATACAGGGGCACAGTGGCTTAGTGGTTAGCACGTTTGCCTCACACATCCAGGGCTGTGGGTTCGATTCCCGCCTCCGCCATGTGTGTGTGGAGTTTGCATGTTCTCGTTCTCCCCGTGCCTCGGGGGTTTCCTCCGGGTACTCCCCCAGTCCAAAGACATGAATGGTAGGTTGATTGGCATCTCTGGAAAATTGTCCGTAGTGTGTGAGTGAATGAGAGTGTGTGTGTGTGCCCTGCGATGGGTTGGCACTCTGTCCAGAGTGTATCCTGCCTCGATGCACGATGACGCCTGAGCGGTAGAAAATGAATGAATTAATTAATAAATACACGCAGGTCAGATTTGGACCATGATGCAGATCAGCTCTTCAGACGTGCCTCCTTACTGTAATCCATCAGATCTAAAGAAAATCCCCTTTATTCCACATTCAGACTCTTATTTACTCAACCTGCTGCCTGATCAGCAGCATCTCAGCCGAGACTGGAGGAAATGCGATTAAAATGGGAAGCCAAGTGGAACAAAAGCAGACAAACTAGTTACACGAGAAGGCCAGACTTTGTGGATAATGGATGAGCATGCGGTGCTTTCACACATATTGCTTCTGTTTATGCAAGCGAGATATGATTAAGGGAGCAAGCACATCATGATTAATTACTGTCATGAAGCGAGAAAAAAGTGTGGTCAGCCAGAGAGAGCTCAGCACTCGCGCCTCGCCGCATATCTAATGTATGCAAAGAACACAACCCTTGAAAATTCAATTATCAGCTTTGAGGAATTAGACTTCGTTAATTGGCTTTCTAAGTGCTCTGTTCAAGAGATGAATAGAAGTGCATTCTGGGAACTGGCATTTAATATTACCACTTAATGAACCTCCACGGCTGCAGCGCCGGATCAATGTTCTATCTGAGCGTGTGTGGGTGTGCATGTGTGTGTGTATGTACGTGTCTGTGGCCTTGAGTGTGTAGAAAAGACTCATTAAGATCATTTCCCCTGTGTGAAATTGAATTTTTCATTAATTAACATTTTACAAATGCATTTATCTTCCCTCAGTATTTTGATTCATTTTAGATGTTTTTTTTATTCTGTCAAATAAAGCTGAATTTTCTTCTTGTTCCTCTGCACAGTAACATCTTTCGTGGGTCAGCGATCTGCATGTACAGCATGGCTGATATCAGGAGGGTGTTTCTGGGCCCCTATGCCCACAGAGATGGTCCAAATTACCAGTGGGTGCCCTTCCAAGGCAGGGTCCCATACCCCCGCCCTGGGACAGTAAGTTCTTGCCTCAGAATGTGTTTTACAAAACTTTAGCATGAAATAATATAACTCATTTTATATGCTCTATTCTCAACAAGTTGTTCTAATACACTATTGTTTCTATAGTAAACTAGTTCTATAGTATAGTTTTTTGGTAGATGATCCACAAATAGATTTGAATAAGGGTGTAGTCATTGATTATGGTCACATTTTCTGAGCAAAATGTCAGCAAAAAACAGTCACACAAAGACTAGACCCTCTGCATGTCCCTCTGTAACCTCATCTTTTTCCCCCTCCCTCCACAGTGCCCCAGTAAAACCTTTGGTGGTTTTGACACGACCAAAGACCTTCCGGATGATGTTATTACATTTGCCCGTCTGCATCCTGCCATGTATAACCCGGTGCAGCCGGTTGGTGGACGACCCATCGTGGTTCGCACAGATGCAGAGTACCAGTTCACCCAGCTGGTGGTGGACCGTGTGGAGGCTGAGGATGGGCAGTATGATGTCATGTTCATCGGCACAGGCTAGTAACTACTGTATTCATCATAACACTGAAGAACTGCACATGGTTTAGGACCACCACTGAGCACACACTATTATGGTTGATGGATTTTTCTAAGCATACTATTTAATTGTAATGCCACCATGCTGCTTGTACATGTGTATCAGTCCTAGTATTACAATGGCTTAAAATAAGTGTTCACTCTTCTTGAACTTTTCCTCATTTGGTTTTGTTAACACTTAATTTGAATGATATCTCACGGTCGCATTACACATCACACGTGATCCTGTAAGTTTCCAGATTTTGTTGCAGAACATACCTATACAAAGAGCATTATGAAGGACAATGGAGATACCTAATCTAAAACAAACTGATTGGAAAAGTATCCAAGAATCCACTTCTCCACATAATACTAACACCACCATGCTTCACTGCATCGACAGTGTACTCAGTTATTCTTAAGGTCACCACTAAATACATTAGATCACTGGTGATGGAAATGAGCTTCCATTAAAATGGCCATTGTGTTTACTGTATGTGTGTGTGTGTGTGTGTGTGTGTGTGTGTGTGTGTGTGTGTGTGTGTGTGTGTGTGTGTGTGTGTGTGTGTGTGTGTGTGTGTGTACAGATATGGGGACAGTGCTGAAGGTGGTGACCATTCCCAGGGAGAGTTGGCACGACCTGGAAGAAGTGGTGCTGGAGGAGATGACCGTCTTTATGGTATAATCCTATACAACAGCACCATTACACATCTCGTTAAGCTGCAATATTCCAAATAGCTAAACATCTATATATACCATATATACCATATATAGCACTTGCTGTAAATATGTTAGATATTTATCTGCACTTTTGCACGACTGCTACATTTTGGACTTCTGGTAGATGCCAAACTGCATTTCGTTGCTGTGTACCTGTACAATGCAATGACAATAAAGTTGTATCTATCTATCTATCTATCTATCTATCTATCTATCTATCTATCTATCTATCTATCTATCTATCTATCTATCTATCTATCTATCTATCTATCTATCTATCTATCTATCTATCTATCTATCTATCTATCTACAGTCCCACATTTTATGCACAACCCTACATTATAATTATTGCACAGTCCCACAGTTACTGCAATTCGATTATTGATGCATGATTCTGTAATTTCACGATCCCACAGTTTTTGCACAGTCCTACAGATATTACACCACTTCAGAATTAGTGCACAGCATCATTACTTTTGCACATTTCCTTATAGTTAAAATGTTCAATAATAATTGCAATTTAAAATCTTAATTCAAGTAGGTGCAAATTCATTTTTAAAACAATTTTAATTTGCACATTGGCATGCTGTATTTTCTGCCAGAAGGTAGCAGCTGGTACTCAGAGTGAAGGACACGGGATTGAGTCAGCCACTATTTTCCGTGCTCCTGTAAACAAACTGCATTCATAGATGCCCCGGAGAGACTCGTATTCATTTTTTCCACTGACATTCATTGCTGCCTTTGCTACGGAACTAAGATTTTGACTGAACAGAAAGTTCAATACCATACCTTCAACCCTAACTAATTAAACTCTGTAAAACAGAGGGATAAAACCAGTTTTCTGCTGATTCCATACTCTGTAAGCTTTCTTTAAACATATAGCCTTTGTAATTTGGAACACAGGCTATAATTGAACATTTGTAATATTGGATTGCAAAACAAGATTGCAAGAGCATCCTGGGTTAATAGGAGTGTTGTAGATGATTTCCTGTCTATGATTGTTTACTTCTGCTGCACCATGTGGTTCCCCACAGCGGATTATCCGACCACCTTATTTGATTTTGGTACAGGTTTTACGCTGAATGCCTTTAATTTCCTGATTATGATCCAAGGAAAAAGGGAGATAATGTGGATAATGCAGAAAACCTTTGCTATTAGCCTTAGGGTTAAAGGTATGGTATGGAAGGCTTTCGGCTCAGACAAAATCTTATAGACAAAGTCTATAATAACTCTGAGCTGTTTGTTTTTTTTTCTGTGTAGGAACCCACTGCAATCACTGCTATGGAACTCTCTACTAAACAAGTAAGTCTATAAAAGATAGCTGGCTGATAACACTTTGTGTGTGGCTCATGAAATGTAACATTGGTTTGGGTTTTCTTCCAACAGCAACAGCTGTACCTGGGATCAGCTTTGGGAATATCACAGATGCCTCTTCATCGCTGTGAGGTGTATGGCAAAGCGTGTGCTGAATGCTGTTTGGCCAGAGATCCATATTGCGCCTGGGATGGCACTGAGTGCTCCAGATACTTCCCCACCGCTAAGAGGTCAGGACTTGCATTCAGACCTACTTAAAGTTGAGTGCAAAGCACTGCATACCCTTAGGGTAAAATGAAAAAGACAAAAAATGTTTTGTACCAAGAAGACTTTTATTTTATAACTCAAAATGCACTCACTTGTACCATCCAGCCAATATGCCCATCTGTAAATATACCTCTAAGGGGATTCATTCAGCATTCCGCAGTCTGACCACTACACATCATTCCACAAGTATTCGTAAGCCAAGCAGTTTAAATTCTACTTCTAAATATACAAATTATGCCCCACAGTCTGCTATACATACACCATACACCACCCCTAGAGTCCATTTCTGTAGTTTTTAAATATAATCGACCACCTACATCTTTTATACCACAGGATAGGATCTCAGTTAAGAATGTAGAACACACACACACACAAACAAAGCACTCTTAGCTCTTTACCACAAGCGTATATCATTTCTCCTGTAAAATATACACCACCTCTTTCCATCCTGTATGTACAGCCGTGATATTAAGGCATTTCCTCTTTGGCATATGTGGGCATAGCGACACCCTTGTCATTAAATACTGAATTTTTATTTCCACCAGCACAGCAATGAAAAACATGCTTCTCACATTTTAGACTCATCCCGTTATCACCTAGGATGAGGATGTTTGTGAGTGTGTGTGTGTGTGTGTGTGTGTGTGTGTGTGTGTGTGTGTGTGTGTGTGTGTGTGTGTGTGTGTGTGTGTGTGTGTGTGTGTGTGTGTGTGTGTGGGGACGGATGGAATTACAGGGTGTGACACATCAAGACAGAGTGAGATGGAGTGTAAGAGGAAGAGAGATTTTAAAAAAGTGGAATGACAGAAAATGACAGAAACAGAAGATATTTAAAGCTCTTGCATATATCTTGTAAAGTGAGTCTGATCCAGAGGTGCAGCTCGTGGGATTTCACCTCTAAACCATCATAAACCACAATTCTAAATTCTCAATAGATCATTAACATAACCTAACATTAAAGATAACACGATTTGCACAGTAATTGTGTAATAGTATTAACATTATCATCTACGGTGCAGCTGAACATGTTCCTTAGTTTGTGCATAGACATCGGATTAACCGATGGCATATTATTAACATTATTTATTATAATATTTTTTTTTAATAAACAAAACCTCTCATCAGATATTCCTTTTAAAACCGATTCAAATATTAAGCTCATTGACTTGCCTTTACGTTCTTGAGCTGTGAATTAAGCCTGTTTAATTCAAGTCATCAGTCAAGAGGTTAATAATAATAAGAACTTAATAATTAATACAGCTTTGATAATGGTGGGATTTCCTCTACTGAAACAAAATGAAAAAATCACCTACCCCCTGGCCATGCCTCGTGGACCACACTCTGAGAACCACTGCCTTGAATAATTAAAATGAGAAATAATGAATATCATTACCAAAACTGCATGAGCATGTTACACTTTAATCGTACAGATCATGCTGTGATATTATTACACATATTTCTTCCTTCCCCAAAATTAATTCCAAGCTATGTCACGGGTCTTGTCTTTGTATTTCCCCCTGAATTCGTGTTTAAGGGCCGAGCCGCATTCTTTTCAAAACAAGCCTGGGTTCCGGCAGCATTCCAGTTTTTAGGAAATCCAGGAAATCCTTATAATTATGTTTAAGCAATTGCGAAATACGAATAGAGTTTAGCAAATAAATAGCACAAAACTGTAATAAAAAGCCTATATTGAGCCTGGACCGGGCACCAGACTGAAAGTGGCTTCTAGGACTGCAGACTCCTATTTTAACTGGACATCAGAAGGGACTGCAGAGTGGAGGCCCATAATGAATCAATGGAAAGTCTCCCAGCCATGAGTCATTTTGCTGTGTGCACCAACTGGCCTTCCAGCATTCAGTTTGTGTGCCAGTGTCTTTTCTTCCCCTGGCTGAGAAGTACTGTGTATTGCTAACGCTGCATTCTTAGATTAGAGCAACAGTGCACTCTTGTGGTGTTATGTTGGCCAAAATGGAAACCGTGAACCGTGAGCCAGAGCCATGTGCAGGAACCACAGAAAGTCTTGGTCAGAAGTAATTCCAGCTGCAAGCTTTATTTTATTAATATACTTGTTCTAATACAAGTAATAGTTAATATACTTGTTCTGTAGTCTGATTAAATAATACGTGTAACTGTTATATGGTGATGTTTTCTGTGTGGAGCGCTTTCTCAAGCACTTTTGGAAGGAGTCTTCAGTGTCAGTGTTTTGTTACCTACAAATGTAAGGCTGTAAAAATAAAGTACTGTAACTTTATGTTAACAAAGTGAGTCACGGTTTCTTAGTTACATAACAAGTTGTTTTTTTCCTTATTAACTTATTAAGAAAGAGAATAAAAGAGAGGTTGTGGAGGGAAACTAACTTGTTGACAGGAACTAACTTGTTTTGTGGATATTCTACAATGATTGAAAGTTCTCTGCGTTTAACCCATCCAATGTGCACGCACACACCGTGAACACACACCCGGAGCAATGGGCAGCCATTTATGCTGCAGCGCCCGGGGAGCAGTTCGGGGGGTTCGGTGTCTTGCTCAAGGGCACCTCAGTCATGGCCGGCCCGAGACTCGAACCCACAACCTTACGGTTGAGAGTCAGACTCTTTAACCATTAGGCCACGACTTCACTTATGTGACTATAAGTGAATAATAAGGGTACTGAATCATTTGTTAATAAATTAAAAAAAAAAAATGTTATTAACGTTAGCAGATTTCTTTAGACTATAAGAAGAATAAAACGCTTTGTGTTGATCTGCATTCCACTACAACATCGCTGATGAGGTTTTTTTTTTTCAACTGAGTGCCAATTTACCATTTAGTTGTTTAGTAACGAATATAAACCACAGTAATTACAGTGAATATAATAGAAAATTGACACTTTCAGAGTCAAAGGGAGATTTAATTAATTTCTTGATTTAAAAGTTAAACTAATTTTCTTCTGTAGGAGAACAAGGCGTCAAGACATCAGAAATGGAGATCCTCTGTCTCAGTGCTCTGATTTGCAACACAACGGTAATCTTTCACATACATGTTGTGTCATAAGAAAATGAACTGCAGGTGACTGAATGTGCACACTGAATGTGTTTCTGGTTTGTTTGTTGTAGATGATCTGGAGGGCTACAGCAGTGTAGAGGAGAGGAACGTATATGGGGTAGAGAACAGTAGTATGTTCCTGGAGTGTAGCTCCAAATCTCAGAGAGCTCTTATCTACTGGCAGCTACAGAAGCCCAGCGATGAGCGAAAGCTTGAGGTAAGACCTGCGCACACACACTACTGGTCCAATTTTGTAAAGAAATATCCATGTTTTTATTGTTGCTGCCAGATGATTAGAGTATTTTAGTATTAACTCCTTCCAAACGCAGTTTTTTAGATTTTACTCAAAACAGTGCAAAAAAAGAAATGTCTTGTTAATGATAGAGGAGAGAGATCAGAGGAAAAGGGCCAGACTGGACAGAGATTACAATAAAAAAAAATTATCTTTATGATTTTATGATTTGTGCTGCTGCTACATCATGATTGGCTGATTGAAAAACTTGGTGATATCAATGGAGTAGGATCATGAGTGAAAGCATAAAACTCATATGAACAGCCAAAAAGTGCTACAGTTAGCTATTAGACAAAGACCTGTTGTGTTAGACTCGGTTTGGGAAAACAGATTCTGAATTCTTTCAGTTTTGTCTAAAAGTCTGCACAGCAGAAACGTTTTAAATATTGAACTTGTAAGTAGTTGTGGATTACTTTAATAACCCATATAAAGTGAAAACACATATAAAGACAGATATGCACTTTTTTTGTGAACTGCGCTAGAGTAAACGAAACGCAGTTTAAATATTTTGCTTTTACCGACATTTAAAATAACATGAATGTTAGAATCCGTCACTGAACGATGGTACACATTGTTAATAAATCGTTATTTGTGTTCATCTCAAATCTAACCGAAGACTTTTTTTAAGCAACTGGAGAATCTTCACACAGAGCATGAACGTGAGCATGATTTAGCTGCTAGCACTACGACTTGCTGCTTACTATGCCATATTGTCAGATTAAAAGCTAATTAAACGTGGAAATAAGGTAAAACTCCTGGAAGTAGCAACCTTTCTAACAGATATGCTGTAATTACTGAGAAATAACTTTGCAATCTACTGTTATACTGAGAGTGCGGTTTAAATCAAATTATTGCTATTTTGCGTCTAAGTAAATGCTTCACATTTATACATCTTTATAACTCACTCCAGAACAGAGGAGATTTTAATATGGCTTACAAAAGGATCTCTACACACACACACACACACACACACACACACACACACACACACACACACACACAGCTGTATTTCTCTTTTTAGATAGTAATCTTAAACGGTACAGGACCTCTCACCCTAGAACAGTAATGATGATAATTTAATAACTCTCCTTTTACATCCCTCCCATTGTGAAAGAAACAACTTTTACCCCTTGGATGACCCTAAACCCCTCAACTCAGCAGGCAGAAGCAGTTCTAGTTACAGTAATTAGCGTACAATAATTATTTATGAAATTATACAACAGGATTTTAAATATAGATGTGGATACAACGCTTATAGATTGATGCAAAGTGGAAACTATAAGCAGCAGTGTTTCATATATTTTTGTTTTATGCACTTCAGAACCTTTATGTTTAAACTGTCTGTTTCAGATTAAGCTGGACGAGAGGGTGAGTCACACCGAGCGTGGCTTGTTGATCCGCAGCCTGACGCAAGCTGACACCGGAGTGTATCACTGTCATGCTGTGGAGCACGGCTTCATCCAGCCACTCCTGCGCCTCACTCTGCAGGTCATCCCGTCTCAGCGTGTGGGGGAGCTGCTTCTGCGGACCAGCGCTGCTGAACGAGACTCGCATTCCAAACAAAAAATCTGGTACCGGGACTTCCTAAGTTTGCTGGAGCACCCAGACCTCAACAGTGTGGACGAGTTCTGTGAGCACGTCTGGAAAAAGGAGCGCAAGCAACGTGGCAAGAAAGCACCGAAGGCAGGGCTGGGGCTAGCTCAGGCTCAAGCTCAAGTTCAGACACAGAAGAGCAGTCAGAATTTACAGACTTCAGCCCAGATTCAGAATGATGGCCCAAAATCGACAAATGTTCCAAATCTGCCCAAAATACAAAGAAGCCAAGTTCCACCATCAGCAGGGACCACCAGCACAGACAGCCAGAACCCCAAGCCGAGTCCAAGCAGCCCCTTGAAACTCCCGAGTACTCAGGCAACCCAGAACCAGAGTCAGGGAAAGAGAGGCAACTCACCAGCCCGAAGAACACCAGCCAGCACAGCCAAGTGGAAACAGCTACAGGAGAATAAGAGGGGGCGCAACCGGCGCACCCACGAGCAACAGAGACCACCTCGCAGTGTGTGAAACCAGCACACTCTCTCTCACACACACATATACACACAAACATCAGACCCATCCATTAGCACATGCTGACATCGATTCAGCAGCCCTCATACATGTGTATGTTGCAAACATTTTTAAAAAAAAGCACAAAAATACTAGTTATACTAGAAATGTCACTGCTTTACCAGAGGAAGCACAAACACAGTGGCATGACCGAGAGAATATTAACGGTTAAGTGTATAGTTGTGAACTGATACAACTTCCTGTACATAGAAACGTTTCTAGAGTGTTTGGATCCCCTAAGACTCGTTACTCCTGGACAGAGAGTGGGGAAATTGCCATTGCCATTTCCAATACTGCTTCCTCTGCTGAAACACCAGTTGCGAAGTGGCCGAGAAACGTTCATGGAAACCAAGGTGATTAAAACAAGAATGTTGACTATTTACTCAAATTCTTCCTGGAAGATTATACCTGTTACTATGGTTATGGATCAGACATGCAAATGGATGGACTGCATTTCCAGCCCGAAAGACAACTATAAAAAAAAAATGATAGGAACTGGGGTCTTGTCGCTCTGATTCACAACAACAGTGTTATAGGAGTAACTATAGAGGACACTGTATAGGAAAATAACGGAGTATCCATGCATACAAGACGTGGTTGGCCAAAACGTAGGCATGTGTTGCTACCAGCCCGTCTGACCCTTGTAACCCTTTGACTTAAATGTTAGCCTAATTATTTGTTGTATATTCATAATAAACAAATCACAATACAAATGGACTAAGAAGTCAAACTGTGGAAATTATTTGCCCTAAAGTACAGAATTCAGATATGTTGTGCATGATGTTTATCGAATACAAAATCTTTTTTTCTGGATTAAGTTGCATAGCAATTATTATAACTATTCAACAAATAACAGGGGGTCTTAAGGAATTCAGCTATTTGATTTCATTTAAAGTTAAAAAACAATGTCTTGTGCCAACCGTTGCATCGAAGGTGCTATGTTTGGTTATTGCCACATCATCAAAAAAAAGTTTTTTATTTTTTAAGTTATTTTTATGCCTCATACAAATGTGCTCTTGAAGTCTATGTAGTAGCTTAGGCCGAAAGTGTAAATATATACAGTCAGACACCATATGATTATTTATTGCTGATTTTTAAAGGGTTACAGTTATTTTTGATATTGTAATGTTTTGAGCTCAAATGTAAACAGAAGTGACTGAAATATGACAAAGCACATGGATGGACCAATAATCTGCCTTTTTTAAGTTGAACATATTGTTAACACGTTACTCCTAAGAACCCAGAAACCTGCAAAAATTTTGGTTAATTTTTTTTTTAATACCTTTTTTTTTCCACTGACTCTCTCTCTCTCTGTCACTATGTCTCTCTTTACTCCAGATTTTCTCTGTAATGCCCCCAAATGGATCTGTCTATATTTCTGTATTTGTATGAATGACTCATTCATGAAATTTCAAAAATATTATGGAGCTATGAACAATTTGTAAGAATGCCATTAGATGTGAGACTCCTGTAGAAATGTGTAGGCTAAACATTTGACTGACAGCCGCTCAGTACGAACCGCATGTGCATTCGAACCCTAATGTATCTCCTTTACTGTCAGTGTTTTGTGTGTGATATCTTCCTTTCCATGAATATAAAAGATGTGAACATTTTTGTTTCATTTTAATAAGACAATAAAAATACCCAGCCCTTTTGTGCATTATAAAGCTGTAGTAATCTTTTGTACAAATAGCTCCCCCAGAACTGTATGATGTTTCGATGCAATACAGAGCGCTCCCAGTGATTGTTGCTTCAGACAAGTTGTGTCTGGTGGAGATGGAGGATCTAAGGGAGACAGGAGCTCTTATATCTGTCACTGGGTGTTTCTGGCATGTTTCGGTTGTCTAAATAAATATTTCTTCTATCATTATACGTTGGTCTTTAATGTTTTTCAGGATTTCTCTTTGCTTTTGATGGCCTTTCTGTGATTAGGCACATCTGACTGTCTTTACCATGATGTAATAAAAAAATAACTGGTCAGTGACTCGCAAGCTGACGAGTGAAAATCTGGTCAAACCCAGGCCAAAACATTGCAATTTGATGGTGGCAGCAAACTTAGGTAAAATACTTGAGCATTTTCTTTCCCAGCCACTGGAGAGTTAACTCTCAGTGCCTCTCCCAAGCCCTGATAAAATTGGAGGGATGCATCATCCAGCATAAAACCTGTTTCAGATCAAGTGTGTAGACCAGATGATCCGACCCCAAACAGGGAGTAGCCGAAAGAACAACAACAACAACAACGTCAGCCTCATTTTTTCTCAGACTACACCTGCAAAACAGTGTACAGAAAATATTTAGTTATGACTAAAGTTTTGGCCAAGCCTGATCTCTTGTGTGCCTCTGTACCACATTCAATGACTATGGCACTTGTTGCTTAAAGAGACTGCAGCTTGCTGATGCTTGTTGCATATTATGCCTTCAGATATGGGCTATCTTTCATTAGAATCCAGGAGCTACTTTGCCACTCTGTTAAGTGTAAAAAGGCTCAGATGAATGGACTATAGATGTACATTTACAGCATTTAGCAGACCCCCTTATCCAGAAAAACTTACATTTTTATCTCATATTTTATACAACTGAGCAATTGAGGGTTAAGGACCTTGCTCAGGGGCCCAGCAGTGGCATTTTGGTGGATGATGGAATCAAACTCACAACCTTCCAATTGGTAGCCCAACACCTTAACCACTAGGCTACCACGTCCCCCATATACAGTATAGATATATCAGTGCTTTTATTTTCTGGCTGTAAGCAGCAGGGGTTTCTGAGCTCCACCAACCATTGAGGCCATCAGTGGATGGATGGATGGATGGATGGATGGATGGATAAATTTAATGCACTTTTAACTAAAAAAAAACTGGTGGACTACATTCTGCTAAGATCTATCAACACTATCCACTAGTTTGAGCTCATTAATCAAGTTCAGAGGAACAGAGTCACTAATATTAGATCAATGTTTGTCTCTAAATGTGTCACTATTAGGCAACACCATGCATTTACATTTCTGGCATTTAGCAGACACCCTTATCCAGGGTGACTTACAATTTATACAACTGAGCAATTGAGGGTTAAGGGCCTTGCTCAGGGGCCCAGCAGTGGCAGCTTGGTGGACCAGAGATTCAAACTCATGACCTACAAACTACAAACATTGTAAAAGCCATTTCAAGCAACATTTAGTACACAATACACAAGACTTTTGGGAATCTGTTACAGTCTCTACCAGTAAAATTTAGTTGCCTCTAAGCCATTATATTCCAATAACTTGAGTAACTAAAGTGACTGTCATTGAGCCAAACTTTCAGAGTAAAGTTAAACTAAAGATATACTTCCATCTAGTGGTTATTATTAAACTTACAGGAGAAGGTCTGTTTTATGTCTTTTACAAGATAAAAATCTCCAACACATTATACTATGATTCTGCTGAGATGAACTGGTTGAAAAGCTTTTCAGGCTTTTTTTTTTTTTTTTTAACTATTTCCAAAAAAATCAGTCCATTTAGAAACATAGTGACATGTTCAGTACTGTGACTTGAACCATACCATTAATTTGAAGAGAAAGAAAGAAAGAAAGAAAGAAAGAAAGAAAGAAAGAAAGAAAGAAAGAAAGAAAGAAAGAAAGAAAGAAAGAAAGAAAGAAAAATGTTTGACTCTATGATGCAGTATCTTAACTTCGCCACTAGATGTCAGGCAATGATTTGTTTTCCACAAATTTACTTAATACGAATATGTCATGAATCTTTCATTTTTTAGAAAATAAAACATCTAACTATTGCTGTGAAACCTTGAAAATTACTCTACATCAATGGTCTACATCCAACATGATCTTGAACAACTGAGACTGTCAGGACTCAGCCCGGACGTTGGCCATGTGCCTTTTGTTTATGTTTGGTATTCACGTGTCTGCCCCGCCCTTGTCTTTTTTTCCTCCCAGCCTCTGCACACCTGTCCCTCATGTGTCATGATTATCAGCATTATTTCGTTGAGCCGCGTTGCCTTGTGCAGCGTGGAAGCCTATTGTCTTCGTGTCTTGTTGGTTTTGTCGTGTCTGCGTGTCTTGTTGGTTTTGTCGTGTCTTCGTGTCTGGTTGGTTTTGTCGTGTCTTCGTGTCTGGTTGGTTTTGTCGTGTCTTCGTGTCTGGTTGGTTTTGTCGTGTCTTCGTGTCTGGTTGGTTTTGTCGTGTCTTCGTGTCTGGTTGGTTTTGTCGTGTCTTCGTGTCTGGTTGGTTTTGTCGTGTCTTCGTGTCTGGTTGGTTTTGTCGTGTCTTCGTGTCTGGTTGGTTTTGTCGTGTCTTCGTGTCTGGTTGGTTTTGTCGTGTCTTCGTGTCTGGTTGGTTTTGTCGTGTCTTCAGTTAAAAAATCCCCATTTATTTTAGCTATCCTGCTTTGTGTTTTTTTTTTTTTTTACCTCGCATCACCTGACAGAACTTTAAAGCCAAAAGATAGTCAAAGACACCCTAGCTCAGGCATGTCCAAAGTCTGGCCTGGGGGCCAATTGCGGCCCGTATTGAAATATCCATCGGCCCGCAGCCTCTGGCAGAAAATTAATAACGTGTGGACCGTCAGCAGTGTTTTGTATACTTTACCAGAAGATGGCAGCTGATCCGTGGCCACACTATCGCTGGATAACCCTTTATAGCCCATTTCTAAAATGGCGACTGTAACGAAGAAAAGGAAAGTTGACAGAGAGGGCCGTCGCTTCCAGGACAAGTGGAAATTGGCATATTTTTTCACTGAAATACGAAACAACTGTCTGCCTAATTTGCCAAGAGACTGTGGCTGTTTTCAAGGAATTCAACATCAAGAGGCACTACTAGATGAAACGTGCTAACTACGACAAGCTAACTGTGAGCGAACGTCATGAAAAAATAAAGCAACTAGAAGCTGTTTTAACGGTCTAAAATTGAATTGTTTGGCATAAACCAGATACAGCATTTCAGCAAAAGAAGCTCATACCAACTGTGAAACATGGAGGTGGAAGTGTTATATTTTGGGGATGCTTTGCTGCAGCAGGACCTCTTCAGCTCACCATCATACAATCCACTATGAGCTCTACATTGTCTCAGAAGGTGCTTGAATAACACGTGAGACCATCTGTCAAAAAAATTAAGCTGAAGCAGTATTGGATCTTGCAAAATTGCTTGACATAAACATACCAGTAAATCTACCAAGCACACGATGAAAATTAAAAAATGGCGAATTCTGGAATGGCCAAGTAAAAGCCCCGATCTAAATCCAGTTGAGATCCTGTATGCAGATTTGAAACGAACTGTGTGCAAGAAATTCCTCAAACATCATATAGCTGAAATTCTACATTGAAGAGTGGGGGAAACTTTCTTTTGGTTGATGTCAGAAACTGGTAAATGGCTAGAAGAAACGTCTCATTAAGGTTATTTTAGCCAAAGGGGGAAACACTACTGTAGCTATTAGGGCACAGGGTTTCGTCACTTTTTCCTATTTTATTTAATTAGTGAAAAGTGATTTGTCATTGTTTCATCAACAGGTACAAGATCAGAAATGAATATGTTGACATTTCTGACAGAGAACTTAATATTTGATGGGGGTGTCCTAATTTTTTCACATGACTGTAGGAAATACCTGGATTCTACTGTATGTCTATGATGCCAAAAATATTGTTTGACATATTGGCCTTCACATCA
Source organism: Tachysurus fulvidraco (assembly GCF_022655615.1). NCBI lineage: Eukaryota > Metazoa > Chordata > Actinopteri > Siluriformes > Bagridae > Tachysurus > Tachysurus fulvidraco. The sequence goes on from NC_062536.1 coordinate 14,154,080, forward strand.
AGCACTTCACATTGTCATTATGTTCTTATAACATTTTCAGGTTTTTGTGAATGTTTTGATATGTTGTGGAGTTTACAGGTAAAAATCATGCTTGATCAAATATTGTGACACATCACAAGTTCACATCAGGGTTTAATAAGCTTCAAGGCATGCTGTGTTTGCTCGGAATACGCCAGTGAACCAACAGAAGCTTGTCCAAAACCCTAAACTACACTTGTGATGAGTGTATTTGTCATATGAGGTGTGTAGGTAGGTTCTATCATGAGTGCATGCTTGTGTTGTTGTACATGTGTGCATGAATATGTTGACTTGTGAATCAAAGGACACGTCAGACTCTCTGACTCATACTGCAGCCCAGAGGATTCTGAGTGAAGGGATAAAACTAGGCAAATAAGTAGATTCAGGTCAGCCTGAAGTAAAGCAAGCCTGTTCCTCCCTCTCTCTCTCTGTCTGTCTCTCTTACCTTCACTTTCTCTCTGCATCTCTCTGCGTCCAGCTGAAGTAAGTACAAATGGATTATAATTGCTGACCAGGCCAGATAATGTTGGTTTTTTTTTTGCTGACATGCAATTATTTTTAACAGACCGCACAGGTCTAACTTGAAAACATGCACACACATTCACACGCTCACATTCACTCACTCATGCCCCTTATTGCACAAAATGTCTGTTAAACTCCTCATAATTATAGACCCCAGGTGGCAAAAATGGCTAGGTAACCATAGCAATGCTGGGCTGGGTTGTAGCATGATGACCTGATGGATGAATTCAGGAAAGCAGTTAAGTAACTGGGCCATAGCGGTGGCCACCTCACAGCTCAAGAATCCTGGTTCCAGTCTTGAGCTTGAGTTGCTGTTAAAAAGGAGATTCACATTTATTCTTGGATATCATTTGGCGCTTTCTTCCCACCTGCAAAACACATGCTGGTGGAAGGATTAGTGTCTCTAAAATCAGCCTGATGGTAGTAACGTGAGTATGGATGAAGTGTGGATAAAGAATAAAGTGGTTAGATGAAAGAGTGACACAATCACTGAACACTTTTATAGCAACTCCTGAAAAATTGTACATTCATGCAAATATTTAATCAGTCAACATTGTGGTAACAGTGCTGTGTATAACACCATGCTGAGGCAATTCCAGAGTTTTACTTAATGCTCACATTAAATATCCAGATGTGGAAAAATGGGACCATGTCCTGTTTACTGTTTTTCAATTTTTTCAATCAATGTTTCAATCTTCACCTGTACATTTTTGGTGCCCAGTGTAGACGGTAGATTATTATTATTATCTTATTATTGGCTTTGCTGGGAACTCATTGTAGTTTTCTGCCCATCCAACCCCAATACCTCTACATCCTTTTACATCCAAAAGGGATCCTTTTCTGTGCACCATGCTTGTAAAGAGTGGTTATATGAGCTGCCGGCTTAAATCAGTCTGCACATTCTTTGTGTGTGTGTGTGTGTGTGTGTGTGTCCTTGTATGTTTCTGTCCCATAATATGACTCAACGCTTCACTTCTGTTCTACATCAATGGATATTACAGTAAATCCACATCAGTTATCGCCCTTCCTTTGTCTTAACCCAGATTTCTTTTTCTTTAACTCATTTCAATGACCGTACTCTTTGTCAACATGTGACATACAGCTCTACTTCTATTTCTTCCAAATTTTTTAGCTAGAGTACTAAGAGTATTGGAGGAGGTTAACTGGCTACCCTTTGTCCCTAATTGTCTCATTTTGTCAGAACATATTAAAAGATGTAAAAGATGTCATCGCATCAAATGCAATGTGTTCCAATTGCTACAGTAGGAAGCTTTCTACTGAAGGTAGACTGCATTTTTACACAGTCCTGAGATTAGTATTGATCCAGTAGGAAGTCAGTTGCTCACTGAAGTGCTTATTTTGGCCAAAATGCATTGAATGAATTTTTCTCTAACATAGCTAACTGATATTATCTATAGCAGAGATTTAGATGTGAGGCTATTCTGATGGGTATCCCAAATGCACAGGTTCTGCAAAGGTTCCTTTTTCCCTTAAAATGCTGGTGAGACATATTGTACCTTTAAAGAATGTAGCTATCAAGACTGTTGGAATTAAAAAGAATAACAGATGACATGAAGCTACTGTACTCACCTTCGACCCTTTTCCTTTAACATAAATCACCACCTACTGGCAGCATAACCCATGTGACCTTAATTCTCGGAAGAATATCGGATACACAATTAGTTAAATTTTTAAAGAGTTAGTGTCCAACTTTGGCTTTCTGGATAATATGACGTAATGATGTTCAGCCAACTGTAACACGGTTAAACACAAGACCTGTGTGTTTTCAAATAATATTGCAAATATCAAAAAAAAAAAATGTAACATGTTTATTTTATGGAATATAAGCCTGTCTCTAATAGCAGAATCTTCATGGAATGGATAGAGGGTGTTAGAAAGGACTTTTAATGCAAGTGATGTTTTTGTTTTTTTATAATTTAACAATAGACACAGCCTCAAATCAGTTATACAAAACTTTGGAGGAAAAATGAAAATTCTTCCTTGTATCGTTCTTATTAAAATAATCTAAAATAAATAAATAAACAGAAGGGTCTTTACAGCATGAACATGATTTCTGGCCTGATTACCAATTGAGAGCTAAGACTTATGTACAGCACATGGTGTGTGTGTGTGTGTGTGTGTGCGTGCGCGCGCGCACGCGCATGTGTCTGTACATGTGGACATATACGTGTGTGCGTCTGTGTGTACATATGCACATGCATGTATGTATCTGTGTGTGTATATATATGTGTGTGTGCATGTGAGTGTGCATATGCACATTCTTGTGTGTGTTTGTGCGTGTATGTGCATGTGAGAGAGGGACAGAGCTAGTTCTATGGTCTATGCATTATTTCACCTTATGCTGATCTAAGGTTACAAGCAATGCCACTGTAATGTAGTGTTATATAATGACGCTGAGAAGGTCTTCACCTGTTTAACAAGAGAAATGTAAAGTATTTTTAACATTTCCTGTTTACCTGTAAAATTAAATAATTGTTTTTTTGTTAGTGTGTGTGTGTGTGTAAAGAACATGTATTATTTGACTGTGGGTGTGCGCATGTGTGCATGTACAGTATGTGTGACTAGGCATGAGTGCTTTTCTTCTTTGCCTTTCCTTGTCATTGGCTGTTGGATCTTAAGAAAGCAGATTAGGCCTTGGTCAAAGGGGTGTGTCCTATCACTAAGGTGAACTGCTACAGGAAGAAGAGACACTGTCTCACTGTCCCTTTAAGAGACTATTTCAGTCTGACAATTTTCAGTTGTCATCAGCAGCAGACTTAAGGGTGGAACCAAGAGCATGGAACTGTTGAGAGGGTTGTGCAGGAATCAGAGAAGACTAAAATATCACAAATGAAGAAGTCTAAGTGGATGAAAACCTGTCCACACACAGTTTCCTCTATATGGAATGACACCTAGAACACTGTGAAGGTATGTATCTCATAGTATTAAACTTTATATTCTCTCTCTGTACTTTTGCTCATAACAGATTCTTGTATACATGTTAGTGTTGGTGTAGGTTCGGGTTGTATTTTTTCAACACCGTAAGTATTGATGTATTTATTATGACTGAAACATGAACAGAGATACTGTAAAATTTAGCAGAATAAATGAAATGTTAGTGTGTCTCGTGTCAGTGTCCCACAACTGACCTGACACTTATCTGTAAGTGATAATATCAGACTATTTTGATCGCATTGTCTGCCTCACACAATATTCAGGCTATAGAGGTGCATATTCAAATTTTAATGAAGGTCATGGTGTGTGTGATCAGGTGTCAGTCTTCGGTTACACACTTCTCATGAAGTGCAGCTGTATGCACTCACGCTATATATACAGACACACCTCACACATGTGAGACACATATCACACATATCTGTGGTAACTGTGGTTGCCTTTTTATCTGTGAATATGGCACGGCAGCGTTCGTGTTCATGTCTTCACTTGAAAACATTAAAAGCGTTATACAGTAGAATTGCACCTCTGTTCAGCCATTATTGGGAATAGCTGTGTGCTTTTCAGTTATTCTAGTGACAGAGAGAGACAGTGGAGAGAAAGAGAGATTGACAGAGATGGTCAGAGAGATGGAGTAAAAGAACACCATGGAGTGGACTCTGTGATAGTATTTCTTGTGCTAACAGCAGATAATGCTAATGGGCAGCTTAGTCTGACGTTAATACGGTTAGACCTCTTTAACTGATGGGCTAAGGTCATTCTTGGTCTCTAACACAGATAAGGGCCAGTGGGATGTTCTCAAACCAGACACAGAAAGAACAAGTTAACCCCTGAGCTTTAAAACCATCCTTGATCATTCGTATTTTAAGTGAGGTGGATGGAGTTCCGTTAACTTTTGGTGATACAGTAATTAGTGCCAAAGGAGATCTACACTTCTGTTATTAAGATGCATCCTGGTGTTTTCCGTGGGTTAGCAAGTCAAGTGTACATGCTTAGATGGATGAGCGGATGTGTCTGCGTGTCATCGACGATGATTTGTGTCACAGATGCCAGTTTTACATAAGAATAGAGTCTAACCAAACAGGGCTACATGACACTTTCATAAGCCATTCAAAATAACACGAAATGCCTTCATAAATATTAATCAAGGCTTATTCCAGTAGGTGTCAGCTGTCATAAAGGCTACATAGATCATGACTCTTCTGTTTAAACATGGATGATCCATGACATTTTCCAGCCTTATTCCTGCTAGACTTCTGGTTAAACCTCAGTGCCAAACACCAGAGACAATCAGTATACAGTAACACTCTCACTGAGGTATCATAGCACTGTCAGAAGTGTTCATCAAAATATAAATAATACAATCAATTCAGTACCACAGCATATACACAGCAAATTGTGTAGTTATTTTTGATGTCCTATATAAACAGTAAAAACGTGGAATTGTTAACATTGGCAAATTGCTGCAGTATAAGAAGTATAAAGCACATTGTTATGTAATGTTTGAAAATAAACAACTTTATGATGGTAATAGATTTTGCAAACTCATCATTGTTCATGCCTGGTCATGTTTTATTTGTTGCTTAACTCACTTTTTTGTTAATCATAAAAATCTTTATTTGATGATTTTCTACATTCTTCTATTTTTGTCATTTCACAACTTTCCATCAGCTTAGGCTGTTTATCTTAGTTTTCATAATAAATTTACATCCAAACGTATAAAAGTAGCCTATGTTTGGGGAAAAAATGTTCATGCTAGCTTACGTCAGTTGTCATATCTGTGCTGTGTATCTCAGTGAACACTTCCATTAAGTAGTTACACATCTCTTTCTCTATAGACTTAGAGTGTAATAGAACTACAGTATGTACTTATGGTGACTTCCACCAACCAAGTGAGGTTTTAATATGTTGTAACTGATATTTAGGCACACAGGTTTGATACAGTATACAACCCTTGAGTGCCTGTATTTACTGATATCTCTTGGATAGAAAATATTCAACAACCAATAATATACATAGATCGCAGTTCTATGGTTATTGACAGCCAAGTTTAAGGTTGTGTAGACTCTTAGGCTCCACCTTAGACAATCTGTTCTGCAGTGGAGATCAGTGATGATCTGAGATTTCAAATCATTATAGAAAAAGAATTATCAGACCTTGAGGTTAATCATGTATGCATGTTTGTGGGTATTTTCCAAGGTATAGTTGTTGTGTATTTTTATATATATATATATATATATATATATTTCATAGGTATATATATATATATATATATATATATATATATATATATATATATATATATATATATATATTTCATAGGTATATATAAAATTCCAATAGACATGTTAAGTGAATCAAAGTCTAACCTCTGTGTGTATAATCTGATAATCTGGCCCTTTGATTCCTAATGGCAATGAATGGTGGGCTGTGGAATGGCTTCTTCATTTCTGCTCTTTTATTCTTATACCTTTACCCCTTTATGGAGCCTGTTGTGGATGTTTCTGACTGTTGTTTTGGGCTTTTTCTTCACAGCTATCACAATTTTTCTGTCATCAACTGCTGTTGTTTTCCTAGACCAACCTTTTCAACTTATTTCACTAGTGCTGTCTTTTTTTTTTAGGACTGTTGTTGTACTGGCTGTGCTCAATGTTTGTGACAAGCTCAGATGTTTCTTTTTTTCTCAGATTCAGAATGACTTGCTTTTCTCCTATAGACAAAACTCATGTTCGTTTATCCTTTTTAACAACAAATGCAGTCTTTACAAGTAAAACCCAGGGCTCAAAACAAGAGTAGAGACCTACAGATATTAATCGGTCTAACCGAGCACACCTGGGTAAGAAGAAACTTGTGTCATTCATATGACAATCCACATGTTTGTCACCTGAAAAATGGGTGAGTGCAAATAATAGTGCCATATCCTAAGTTGTTTAACATCTGGATGTAAGTATCAGTAAAACATTTCATTTGAATCTATTATGACTTGCTCATCTCAAACCCAAATGTCTTCAGTACATAACAGGTCTTACCATTCTTACCATTCTAGGCTTTCCATTCCAGGCTGTCCCTCACACGGAAAAGGTTTTATGAAAGGTTCTACAACAGAGTGGTTTCCTATCAGAAATACAACCTTTTTCTGGTGCTGAGTTCCTTTAATTATCAAATAAACCCTTAAGGAACTATTGGTAAACCTTTTTAGATCTCAGTGCAGCTAAAAAAAAAAAGACATAAGACTAAATTTGGACAAAAATTAATCAGTGTGACCGACCTATATACATACTGACACTATTTAAATATAGACATTCTAAATGTAGTATTATGTATTAAATTTTAACAATCCACTGTTGGGTTTAGTTGCCAGTAAACAATTATTTTACCTGTGTTTATATAAGGGTACTTGTTGCTCTGATGTCCATATATAAATTTCAAGCTAAAAGAAATAGCTGTGTAATTTGGTATGACATTGACTATTGATACATAAAAAGGGAACAAGATGAATTAAGACAACACCATACAATGAGAGTAATAATGAAACAGGTTCAGATGCCACAATCTCAATCAATATTATACCTCTGTTGACTTTATCACAATCTTTGGTGTCTAGCTTCCTTTAAGTCATCCACTCTTTTGTGGATGTGGCCACATGGAATTCAATGACCAGCAGAGCTGAGTAGGATCTGTGTTCTTATGAGTATGTGTAGTCACGAGCGTATGATCTCTGTGGCTGTTTGATGATTTAACCTATTGAGAGGTGACTCACCTTATGACAAACCTTATGACCAATGACCAAGTGTGTGTCTACGTTACAGCTTGGGCAGTGCTTCTCAGTACTGTTGTTTAGATGCATTCATCTAAATGTACATTTTCCAGTTTAACTAACACTTTTATCTAGGATAGAGTACAAGTGAAAGGCTTGGGGTTATGGGTGATGCTCTAAGGCTCCAACAGTGGCAATTTGGCGGCACTGGTATTTGAAAATTCTGCTCAGTGGATTACTGAGAGCCATCACTTACCATACATGCATAATTAAATGCATCACTTTCAGTCTAGTCTTATTTATCATTTCAGTAGCATTCTAAATAAGAATTTTTTTTTTACCATTTTGGAAATTTTATAACCATAACAAAATCAAGTTATGCATACAATGTTAGGAAATGCATTAAAGACAGAACATCCCATCCTATGCAGGTTTGTTTTCTCATTTTAATAAGGTGTGGCAGTGGCAAATTAATGAGGCACCCTGCTAGATACAAACTAATGATACCCTATAATGAACAAAAGCACTAGGTGGGAAGTAGCTAATTAAGACATAAGTTATTCACTCTGGACACAGTATTTTTGGAAGATTACAGTATGCGACGTGTTTTGTGTGTATGGGATGGGTGTTTGGGGGCTCTGATTTTAACGCAGCTAGTCTCCTTTAATTTTGTTTCTCCTTTGCGATGGCTCACGATCGCCTGTCGTGATCTGCGCATGCGCAGTGCAGTCGAAGAGAGGCGAGGACTAGCGGAACCGCGGGCTGTTCTCGGTAAAACAGAGATGCGCGTTGTTGACCAAAGCTTTCGGACAGCGAGTCGCGCAGATATGGATGTGAAGAAGGTGTAACATGCCGTGTAGAGCCGCGGACAGCGACCTTACCGTCTTCTCCCGACCTGTAAATCCGTATCTCTGAAGGGGAAGGTAGCTACAGGAAGGGGAAGAGGGTTCGATCATGGGGAACGAGGCGAGTATGGAGGGTGGCGACGGCGCGCTTGCCGGGGAGCTCACAGGACCAGAGGCGGAGCTCAGCCGCCTGAGCGAGGAGGAGCGCAGGAAGCTCATCAGCACCATGGCAGAGGCGCAGGCCAGGCGAGTTGTGTTTTCCGGGCCGGAACGCATTTTAGGTGTTGGAGGGATGCGCAGATCTACTACGCGCGAGCGTTGTGTGTGTGTGTGTGTGTGTGTGTGTGTGTGTGTGTGTGTGTGTGTGTGTGTGTGTGTGTGTGTTTGTGTGTGTGTGTGTTTTCAGCGTTGTGTTTTAAACGGGCTTTTCTGCAGCTTGCACCTCACGACAGACCTAAACACACCCACTTAAGATGCACAAACCCAGTAGCTAATAGGGTACTGCACCAAGAGTCAGACCGGTTTAGACGCCACGGTTGTATTTGATTATCTGCTGATGCCCAACTCACACCAGTAGATCCCAATCATCTTGCCTACAAACAGAAACCAGAGCAAGTAAAGGTTTATCACTGCTTCCTGCTTCCTTAGAAATATACACCGTTCAGAGACTGATAAATTTCTATGACTGTTTGGATCAAATGCTTAATTTTCCTTCTAGATTTCATCAAATAGCAGTTAGAAAATAATTCATGTAGAGAATATATGCATTTTCTTCTAAAATATCTGGCTCCCATCAGTTTTATATTTTCTTACGAGGTCCTTGTTATTTCCCCTCGTATTATTTGTCGATCTATAAGTGATTGGCCTTCGCTTTCTCCGTGTTACACACACCCCCTTCTTTACGGGCTGGGTGGGTGATGTCATACGCTACTGTGGAAACCACTGGGTCGGAATAAGACGCGAAACGAGAACACACCAAAATCAGACCTAATGCAAACATATATACATATTTATAAATTTAAAACTGTAATAATACCAAAAGCCAGTGGTTAATAGGAAGCAAAACGATCATGTTCTAAAGAATTGTTTTTAATCTGACTGGTAAAAAGGGGAGGGGGATATAAACGTTAAAAACACTATATATAGCACGGCGAGCAGGAATGCCGTGACGCGCCTTGGATCTCTCTCTCTCTCTCTCTCTCTCTCTCTCTCTCTCTCTCTCTCTCTCTCTCTCTCTCTCTCTCTCTCTCTCTCTCTCTCTCTCTCTCTTTTCTTTAAGGAGGATGCATAGTATAATGTTACAGCTGAGGGCCGAGAGGATCGAAGGTTATAAGGAAGCTATTATGACCGCGAGGAGTCTGTGATTGCTGTAGGCTCGCTCTCCATGGTGCTGAAATTTTCCCCCAAGATTGGTGTATAGAGAAATCAACAACGCGCATGGAATTTCATGTGTGCCAACGTTAACTCTCAAAATGTAGAGAGAGACAGACAGAGAGAGAGAGAGAGAGAGAGAGAGAGAGAGAGAGAGAGAGAGAGAGAGAGAGAGAGATGTTACAAAATACAAATACTGTGTTGAATCATATTGTATAGTCTATATTTTCCACACCAGTTACTGCCATTTAAATTTAGAATATCCACTTTTTGATATAATGCCACACTTTCAGAAGGAAATGGACCAAACTGTTTTTTTCAATGTCACCAATCTCCTGGCAAGGCTTTTCAGTAGATCTTGAAGCATGACTGTGGAAAATTGTTTAGACACAAGAGCATTAATGAGGCCATGCACTGATGTTTGGTAAGGAGGCCTGTCACATAATCAGAATTACAATATATCTAGAAGTGTTCAGGGGGTGTGAAGTAAGGGCTCTGTGCAGGCCACTGGATTTCTTCAACTGCAAATTATGTTTTTTATGAAGATAAATGTATGCACAGCAGCATTGTCATGCTGTAACAGGTTTGGGTCACTTGGGTCACACTTGGGTCACAAGGAAAATTAGTAGAAGCTAGCACTTTAAAAGACATTCCTGACACAATATTTTTCAAATATTTGAGGAAGTTGGGAAATACCCACATATTGTGTATGCATACCCTCAGTCATACAGTGTACATTTAATAATAATTTTAATTTAAGGTATATAAATGGATCGCAAGAATCACCTGTACAGCTTTGCTCTAAAAGCCACTTAAAAGTACAATACATATACTTTCCCCCAAAAAATACACAAACATTAACCCCAAAGCTCTGAGTACTGACACATAACTGATACTAACATCCTCAAGCTTCTGATTGTGCCACATTTTAAGAAATTTGCTGTCATGTTCACATGCAAAATTTCATTCAAGTTTCTCAATCACTGCATGTTTACAGGAACTGTCAGTGGATTAAATTTAAAAGTCTCACTGAACAGTGTAAACACATCATTTCAAGCCACTTTCAGCATCTGTACTTAGATTTTTATTGGTAACCTAGACATTTAAGGTGTATTCAAGTTTGACTTAGTATCCTTGCAGCAACTAATTCTAGATTGACGTAATGTGATATTTTGTATGCAGATATATTTGGTACAAAATAATCCTATGAGTGGTTTTCTGGCGAAGTGTGAAAGCATCAGTATTATACAATAGACAGTGCTGTTCATCATATTTTTCAAAGATCAATGTCGATTCAGATCACACTATAATTCCTGGTGGGTGAAATGTTGCATATAACTGCATTAAGAGTGCATTTCACTGTGCCTGAATAAAGTATTGATCAGAATGACGTATGTATTGATGTAAAGTGACATTTAAAACCATCCAACTGCACCTAATCACCAGGCAAAAGTAAATTAAAGTAAAAAGTAAAAAAAAAAAGTAAAAGTAATTTTATACAACCTCTGTTTTAAGACCAGTGCTGTACATTGGGATGGAAGATAAATCCACAAAGGGGTGTGCTGTTATAGGAAAATAATCAGTGAAGGAATGTTTTCTACTCTTATACCACAGAAATTTGTAAAAAGGTTGTTTTTATTAATCAATCACATGACTATCTATCCATTTATGTTACAGGTAATGTTGTGAAATGTCTGCAAAAACGTTAATTCCTGTTTTTTATGGCAGTTCTGCTTCACCATACATGTACTGTACACTCTATCAACCCCTTAACAGTATGAAAGAGCCTGGATGTGTTAATGCAAGTCTGAAGTAGGTTGAATGAAAGTAATTGCTAGATGATGATATAGGTCTGTTTGTTTTGTTTATTAATGTTGAATATTTTCACCAAGCAATGCTTATATATTCAGGGGATGTCACTTTACTTTGTTATGCAGTGTCTGAATTTAGATGTTGGCTTATATTGTCTGCCGTCAGTAATCAATAAGTCTGGATCATTTATCCACATTAGCCCTAAAGTTGTTTTAACGATTTCAGTTACGTTATGTAATCTGTGGCATAGACCACCAATCTCAATTTTTAACAGAGAGGATCAATTCACCCATTATTTGTTTACTTTGCAGGTCTACAGAGTATCAGCCATCTGGAGGACGAGGTTCAGGGGGCCTCAGTAAGAGTCGAACAGTAGATGCATTCGGAGAGGGTCCACCTCCCAAGCCAAAGCCAGGACGCAGCCCTTCTTCTCTCAGCCTTCTTGAGTCCCGCTTTCGGCAAGAGCCCAAAGACCCCGAGCAGCCTCGCACTGGCATGTTTTCCTCATCTTTTCTAAGTGGGGTTTCTTCAGCCGTTTCTTCTGCCAGCATCCCCAAATTCAGCCTTTTTGGTGATGATGAAGAAGATGCAGGCAAACCGGGACCAAAATCCCCTGGCCCACAGCAAGGTGCATCCAAAGGACAAGGACCCCCAGGGCAGAAACAGGGAGCTGCACCACAAGGAACTGGGGGAAAGCCTACTGGGCCTTGTCCAGGACCTGGGACTCAACAGCAAGGTCCTGCTAAAGGCCTACCCAAAGATGCACCTCAGACTGGTGGAACTGCAAAGCCTGGTGGACTGCGTTGTCCTTTATGTAAAACCACTGAACTAAACTTGCAGGCCAAAGACCAGCCACCCAACTACAGCACTTGCACACAATGCAAACAACAGGTGTGCAGTCTGTGCGGATTTAGTCCTCCTGACTCAGAGGTAAGATTTCACAATACCCTTCACATAACCTTTAACAAATACACCAAGACACCGAGGTGGAGATAATTAATAGTATTATATAACTTACGGTTGGTACAATAGAAATGTCTGTCTATAGAGATTTTTACAGAATTACTGTTTAAATTAAAGCTTAAAGAAAACAAAAAGGTTTACTTCTAAAAAAAAAAAAAAAATCAAGTGCCCAAATATCTGGCTGTTAATTGTATTTAAAGCATGGCTGGGTTTGATTATGAAGGATGCTCACCAGGCATGGTAAAGTTGCTGCCTGTATCTTTTTCAATTATGTGAATAAGGCAATATGGGCTGTGGCGAAATGATTATTGAGGTGATTCCCATCATCCTCACATGAAATCACGATCATACTCAAGGACTCAACAATAGGCTAAACTGTTGTTACAACACTGTAACCAAACAATTGACTGGTATCTAATTTAGGCTATATACTTTGCACCCAGTGTTCACAGAATAAAATACAGATTTTAAACCTGACAACCCTGACCAGTAATCAGTAGTAGTTGTAGTATAGTCACATGCATAAACTCTTTATAAAGCACTACTATAGAACATCATCACATCAGGTTCCAAAATATATATTCAAAGCAACATAGTCAAGAATGTAAACACCAATGTTTAGCGGCTCTGTCTGTACTGCATATTATAATGCATCATAAATGTGGTTTCTCAAATTGTTCATCAGTATTTCATGTTTGATTGATTTAAGCTTCTTTCAAATGTGAACAAAATTTTATTTGAGAAACCAAACATGTCTGTCAGGATGTCTTATATAACATGTAGTACAGATACTGCACCAGACTCTGTGCTTTAGAACCTTGGAATGCACAATGTTCTTATAAACAGATATTATAACGCATTATATAATCTGACATTTTGACTCCATACAAGCATGATCACGGATCATATTAATAGGTTAACACTGTTATTTTGCACCTCATCTAGAACGACACTTTGTTAGCTCTATGAATACCTGACCCCTGAGCTCTAGTCTACCAATTGGAAATGCAATCTTCTTTGCATTATATTTTAATGAGGGGAAAATTCATAAAATTGCTTGTGATTGTAACGTATGTGTTTTGTTAATTAAATGTTTTCGGTTGCCCTTATCTGTTACTGTTTCTGTTTTTTTTATTAGGGTAAAGAATGGCTATGTTTAAACTGCCAAATGCAAAGAGCAATGGGGGGCATGGAACCTCCTGGCCCTCCAATGATGAAACAGCCTCCCAAGCAGGCCTCGGCCCCTCCGTCTCCACAGCGGAAGGAGCCACCAACTGGGTTACCCTCAAAAGATGAACCAGGTAAGAAGCCTCCAATGCTGACCAAGCAGCAAAGCATGTCAGACACAGGAAAAGGAGCCACTCCACCACCAACTCCCATACAGAAGACTACTGGTCCAGGGGCACAACAGAAGCCTACTAAAGGCCTGGAGGAAGCTCAACCTGGACCAAAAGGTGGACAGCAGCCACCTCCACTTCAGAAAGCTGAACAAAGTCCAATGGGCAGTCCCCAACCCTCTCCTGCAAAAACCACCCAGAAGCAGGATGGGGGTGGCTTTTTTGGGGGCTTCGGTCTCGGAGGGTTAACAGACATGACAAAACCTCCTGCAGAGTCGGTTAAAGGGAAATTGTTTAGTGGTTTTGGCTCATCCAAATCACAGGCTGGCGCTGCAGCACAGGCGAGTGACTCGGTTACTGGAAAGCTTTTTAGCGGTTTAAGTGGACTGACTGAAACACAAAAGCCCCCCGTGGCCACTTCTCAGGCTCCTGAGGGTGTGTCTGGAAAGATGTTTGGGTTTGGTTCATCAATCCTTAGCTCAGCTACCAACCTCATCAGTGGAGAAGAACCCAAGTCTCCTCCAGGGTCATTGCCTGACTCCCCCATTGGATCTGGTTCAAAATCTACTCCAGGCTCTCCTCTAGATTCTGCATCCCCCCCAGAAACCCCACCAGTCTATTCCAAAGAGCCTGCTTCACCCAAACCTGAGTGCACTGATGGAAAGCTTCTAACAGATAAACCCATCTCAGAGGCTGCAAAAACAAAAGAGCCTCAGACAACATCCAACTGTCCACTCTGTAAAGTTGAACTGAACGTGGGCTCAACAGATGTGCCCAATTACAGCACCTGTACAGAATGCCAGAAAATGGTGTGCAACCTTTGTGGTTTCAACCCCATGCCACATCTCTCAGAGGTACGTGGTATGTCCTTTCTTTAAAATGGTATTCCACTTGCAAATGTCTTACAGTCTGCACAAATCAAGCTGTATGAAAAATCAGAGTTAGAGTAATTAGCGTTATTATCATTGGTATGTTTTTTAACAACATTACAAAAACAGCTGGTCAAATTTGCTCAAATTCATCAAGAAATCATGAGATCAACTACCCATCATCTTTTAGGTTGTTCATTTCACAAATGACTGACAGTGCATAAAGAAATAGGAAAAAATAAACTAGAAAATGGTTTCTCTGGGGTTCAGAGAAACCATGCAAAGGTCATAAGTGTTTGGTTTCTAAAGAAGTTTTATTTGGAAACACTAGAAAAACACAGTTTTGAAGAGTCTTCAATAGCTTGTCCAGAGGGACAAACCAAAGATACCTTAAGGAGGTTGAATGGAAACTTATTGTCAGAATCACACAGATTTACTTTTCCTAAGGTCTATAATCTGCATAACCTTGACACACTTCAGTTTTATTTTTTAGATTTAATTCAAATAGAAAGCTCCAACATGCAAGAACAAGAAGTTACAATGAACAGTGGGTGGCGTTTATTGTTCTAGCATGTACTTGGATTTTGAGCATCCGGTTCAGTCTTCCTTATTGTAATCTGGCTAAACTATTTCAGGTATGCTAATCAGATTAGCCCTAAGCATGGCCATCCTGCATCCTGCAATTAAATGGCCAATACTGTGTGATTCCTTGTGACTGCTACCACTGTTGTGTAGGATGTGTGGTTCCGGTGGTTCCAAATTTTGGAAATTTTAATTTCTTTAATTTTAATATCTTAATGTCATCAACTGATGTAAAGTAGTGACTTTCTTGTGGATGAAGCAAATTGTCAGCTCCAATATGCTTCCATTCAAATAAAAAGAATGGTACCTTCCCTTACAAGATCACTGGCTTTCAGTGTGGAACATACTGTTGATATAGAATTGCTAATTATAGGAACAGACTGATCATAATTTTAGACATATCCCCTCCTCCCATAGCTGAGTGCTTGTCTGTACTGATTGTGTATGTGGATTTCATTGTGATGTGCTTTGCCTGAGGCAAAGGAGCTTGATAAATTGGATAATTAGCAATTTTGTGGACTGGGCACTCAGAATATTATTCTACAGTTGCTCAATATTGTATTATCATCTTGCTGAAAATTTGTGCAATAATGTGTGCATGCACAAGCCATAAATATACGTTTTCCCTTTTTGGTATGTTTGTGTGTTATGAAGTGCCTACATGTGCATATGTTTCTGTGTGTGTTTGTGTGTAATCCTTTCTTGCTAACAGGATTTAAAATGTAGCAGAATACCTACAGGCATTTCTTAATCTGTCCAGATTTATTTTATACTGCGATGACAAGATTTACCTTTAGTCCCATTTGCTTTCCCCTTTTGTCTCTTTCTCCTCACTCTATCTGCCCAGAGGCACCACTCATCCTCTCCTTTGGGGTTTTTCCTTAATAGAACTGTGATGCCTCACAAAGCCTTTTCTCCTTTTCGTCATCTCTGTTTATATATCTGATTACAGAATAAGGACAGTCAAAGAATTGCCTTTATGCAGAGATAACAACCGTATTTATACTCACAACTCACCATTTTAATTGCTTATCTACGGTTAGCTTTGAGCTAAGTGTTTTGAGATGCTCCCTCAGCTGAACAGGCTGTGCACTTGTGGAAAGCTGAGCAGCCTAATGGCCCATTCAGATGCATTTTAGTACACCGCCCCCTTGATGGAGGGAGCGTGTGCCAAACGCATGCCTTCACTGCTGTTGCTCCTCCATGGCGACAGTGCATAGCAACACTGCCATGTCCCCCATAGTAGTCAGTTATGAAACACTGTTCAGACAGCCGTTGCGTAACAGGAGAGCATGTTAGAACTCTCTTTCAAATAAACAGTGATTGCTTTTTCAACTTTTTCAATTTACGTTTAGTTCTATTTGAGCTATTTCTATACATATCCTACATTCACACTATACAGTAAAAAATTGGTAGAAGTTTTACAGTAATTATCTGGCAACCTTGGTTCACAGTCAACAACTGCAAAACGATACTGTAATATCTTAAATAGGATAAAATAACATGTAATCCAGTACATTTGCTTATTTGACTAAACTGGGCTGAAGATTTAGCAGTTTGCTAAAGGACCCAAAGATGGTAGTTTGGTGATGCTGGAAATTGAATAAATGACCTTATGATCTGTAATTTAACAACTAAACAACCACAACACCAGTGAAGCCTCACTCTCTAGTGATCAGTGAGCAAATCATGTGTCATTGCATTCATTTTTTAGAGTGTTGATGACTTCACAGCAGTTCCACATAGGGTTGGACCAAGATTTAGATCCATCTCCCAGGGTGTGTTAGCCATCTGCTCCTGGCTTTGAATCAGTATCAGGCCACCTGATGAGTTGCACCCCTCCTATTTACTTTACCTTCACTCACACTAAAGAATTTATTCAGTCAAATATTAGCTAACATTTGATACCTAGCTATTTAATTACATTAAATAAGCAATATATAAAGGCAGATGTACCTACTGAAATACTAATTCAAATACAAAACCAAATTTCTATCAAACACTCTATGTTAAGACTAATAATGAGCTGGTCTATTATTACAGCCTTTACCTATAGGCTCCAATTAAGGACAACAGCTAAAAGTTAGGGTTTACATCGCTAGCTAACAGGTGGCCCTTGTTGACAAAGACAATTTACTTAGCAAATACAGGTAACATTCTATTATATGAAGCTATGAAACTTCAGTCGGGGTGATTTTTATGCTGATATACAGTATTGTTAACACTGTAGTAGTCTGTCATGTAAAACAACAAAAATGGTTTTGCCCTCAATTTTAAAATAGAGTGCACTGCAGTATGAAAACTATAAATATTAGGTACAGTAAGCTTTTTTGCTACATCCAAAGCAATTTACTTCAGCCATTGTGTCTTTTTTCTATGTCTGTGGCTTTCTCTGTTGTGTTGCCTCCATCCTCTATGGTGCCACCCACATTCCCATCCACTGTGACCCATCCGCCTCCGGCTCAGGGCTGCCTGTTCTGTATGGGCACCCTCGCATACGGAATGTTTAGTCAGTCTGAATCAAACCCTGGTGCATTTACCCACTCAGTATGGTTTGTGAGGAGCAGGTGTAAGCTCACTCTGGTGTGGATTAAAGCAACCAGTATGAGAAGGGAGTAAGTCCCTGATTCAGCCTGACTAAAGGAAGTGAGTCAAACATCCTGTGGGTTGTGAGCAAGCATTTTTATTTACTCACAAGCTGGCTAAACTCACATTCATAAAGTATATACAGTAGCAAACGCAGACTGAAAGAGAAGCACATCTGTCCTGGACAATTGTTGTGCAAACACTCATTATAGACAATTGTACTGAAATTCAACACAACACAGGACATAAGAATGTATGTGAATATAGTGGATATTTTTGACATTTGTCTGTCTTCTTGATAATGTGCTAGTGTGCTCAGACTATTTTTTTTTCTTTTGCGAGCTGCTAAGGAGCTGTTCTGTCTGTTTGAATGCGTGAGCTCCGTTCCCATAGCTACAGTCAAGTTTCTCCTTCTGTCTGTTGGGAGACTTTATGTAATGTGTACACACATTTGTGGACATCTCTTTCTGTAACTGCCCAATCACCATATATATTGCCATGGCTATCTGCCCATCTGTCTGGTAAACAGATTGTGTTTGTTCAGTCGGTCTGTCTCCTGGTTTAGCCTATTACAGACTCTCTCTCTAGCCTAATGCAGACTAGAGCTGCATTTCCATTGGTGTACTTTGTGCACTGTTGTGCTACTGTGGTCAAAATTTGTTAAAACGGCCAGCGCGTTAGGAAAAAGATGTCAACAGTGTTGACAGGATCATGGTTTTCCCAGAGAAATGACCAAATCTGATTTCATATTTTGCTGTTTCAAATTAAATCATATTCCAATCTGACCCCAAGATCTTCACAAATACAGATTTTGCCTGATCTCTTGACCCCATTCTTAATATTAGCTATGAGTGTTTCTTTCTTAAAGTGTTATTTTGTATGTAATTGATTTGGTCTACACAATTTCAGAACTATTCTTTATTTAAAGCAAAACAGAGGCTAAACTTTGTATTTAGTAGTGCTTTATTGTTTGAAGGTACTCTGAAATATTACAGTATGTTTGGTAGAGCTTGTCATCATATTGTACTATATTGGCATCATATGTGGAAAGAATTCAAGGTTTGGTGTTCTGCTGGTTTTATTGACTATTGGACTACTTTTGTCAACAGAGCTGCTGTTATAGAAAATGAATCAACATCTTATGACCGATCAGTGCTATAATATTTATATAATATATAAATATTCTAAAACCATATAAATAAGCCATTTACAAATGATCTTTATATCGATCCTTAATGGCACTATTAACACTATTTTATTTTATCCTGCCATTCTTCGAGTGTGTACATGTGTCTGTGGGTATTATATCGCAGGGTATTCTGGGAGTTTGGACATCTTTATGTTGCAGGGTTTTTATTATGTGTAAATATAGTCAGTGAGCCTGTGTGCGTTTTATTTATGCTCAAACGCCACTTTAAGGCCTGACACACTCCTGCCCACCATGTCATCCTTTGTCTGGTTTTTTGAAAGCAGCCATATTTTTGAGGTAGACGTGCATGCAGGTGTGTGTGGTGTGTATTATGTACGTTTATGTGTGTAAAAGAAAGAGAAAGAGAAAAAAAGAAAGACTTTTTCAAAATCTTAACTTTACAATTATTATAAATTGTCTTTGTAAGGTGTTTTTTATTATTATTATTTCACTGGTTTGATTGTATGATTTTATTATATGAATTCAAGCAACTTGAAAATCCAAACCAGTGTTGGCTCAGCTCTCTGCTTGTAAAGAGTTGTCAGTGATATATCCAGTCATGCATCAAGTGCCCCCTCACCACACACACTCCCACCAGGAAATCACTGTGGTGCCAAACATATTCTAACAGGAAGTCGCTGCCTCGCTGAGACCTACTGCGGTTTGGTAATAAGGAGAGGAAGGGAGGAGGTAGAGTGTGTGGGGGACTGGAGAAAAGTGAAAAAAAAAAAAAAAAAAAAACTTTAAGATCAAGAGGATGGCAAAAAATAAGGACATGACAGTGAGGTCGTCAAGTCAAGAAGCTTTTATTGTCATTTTAACCATATATAGCTGTTGCAGTACACAGTGAAATGACACAACATTTCTCCAGGAGCATGGTGTTACATAAGCCAGAGCTAAGGACTTAGTAAGTACTGTAGTCCTAGCCACATGAAGTGCAACTGTGCAATCTGGTGCAAACAGTGCAGGACAAGACAAAAAGAAGACAGTGCAGGACAAAAGAGAAAAGAACTCATGGACTAAAGCTACTTTTTTTTTAATTTGGGAACAAAATTTTCCACACCATTACTTAAAAATCAGTTTAATTTGGCATTTTGTGTCTCTGTCTCCGTTTTTTTTCTCCTTTCTCTGTCATCATGTCTTGTTTCCCTGTGATATTTTTTTAATTGATCTCTATGAGAAGTCATGCTTTAAATAAAATTTTATACCATGGCAACTAACAAAAAAAATTCTTAAATCAGTTTATTCAGAAGGTGATAATTTTTGAAATTTCTATAATGGCAGCTCTGACAGTGGTTCTGGTTTCAAGGCAAATAACTGATTTATATTAATATCCTCGTTCTGATACAGTATTGTGTCTATGGTAACAAGTTAGACATGGGCTTGTCAGACACTGCATGGATTTAATAAGCAGGTGCAATTGTTGAAATGGTGAAATGTTCTGTGAAGGGCTGTTTATTAAGTGTGTGTAATTAAAAGTAAAGTTATATTTTTTCTTTTTTTAACATACGGACGTTTTCCAGACAAAAAGCTTTGCAGATTATTTTCTTTGTAGAATTCTTGTTTAATAATAATAATAATAATAATAATAATAATAATAATAATAATAATAATAATAATAAAATTATTTTTATTTCTTATTTTCTAAGTAGTTCAAAACAATGAACTGTTACTATAAATATATTCAAAATATATAAGGAGCATCACCAAACTACCAGAATCACAGAATAAAATGATATTTTCCTGTAACAGCACACTACAACAGTCCTATAACCAGATTTATTTCTTAATGGTAAATGTGTAAAACTAATTTAAACTATTAAGTTACAGTCATGTAAATAGTACAAAACTATGCCATGTGTGCCAATTCTTTTGCTCTTGCTATTCATGTTAACATCTGTGATCTTTCTGTAATCTTTAAAACGGTTTAATGAAAAAATAAATAGACAAAATGTGAAAACATTCAGGTTTTCACCCAAAAAGGAACTGGAATGTAATATTTGCATGTACAGTATATGCAGTGTGAATGGTTACATTCTTCCATTTATTACTCGTAATCTGGATTCAACGAAAAAGTGAAAAAACTGAAAACTAAACCATGGAATGATGTGACTTAAAACTCTAATGCAGGATATGAAATGAGAACAAAGCCCCTTTCATGAAAACAACAACATAGCCAAACTGGCCATAGCCACACCTGTTTACCATTTCACCTGTTCACCCGCCTCCACCACCTGGGGGAAGAAACCTGACACATGGTTTATAATCTTTCTCTATCTTTCTCTTTCTCTCTCTCTCTCTCTCTCTTTCTGTGTGTGTGTGTGTGTGTGTGTGTGTGTGTGTGTGTGTGTGTGTGTGTGTGTGTGTGTGTGTGTGTGTGTTTGTGTGTGTGTGTGTATACAAGCATGCAAGAAAAAGAGTTTTGCATTTTTGGCATAAAACACTTGGGGGCGTGTCCTTATCAGAAAATAATCAACAACCTCTCTGACAGCTGCCTGACGTGAAATGAAGTTAAGGTTAACGCCCCAAAGTTGATTTTTGTCCTAAAATAACATATCGCATTTTTTTTTATCTTATACCACAGTCATTTGTCAAAACTAATAATGTTTAGTACATTAAAGAACAAGGCATCATGCTTTTTGTTTGCTTATCTGTTTATTAGTTATATTTAGTATTGTGGAACATCTGTGAAGTTAGTCAGCATGTCATCACTAGTGTTATGGCATTACCAGTCTCGTTTCTTTCTCTTTTGTAATGCAAAAAAAAAAAGTACAAAAAGGAAGCTTGTCTAGAGCACAAGCAAAACATTGGAACATGTTACAGCATTATCTCTGATACAAAGAGCAGACACTAGAACTGACTCACACTAACCATATCAATGTTTATGTGGATGTGGAGCATCCTACATACAGGATCTTGTGTATGTTGTAATTTGGGAAACAAAAACATATTTGACCAAGTGCGTTGATATCAACCTTGCTCCTGAAACTGTTGTCCAAGCTGCAGTTATAGAGAACACAACACTTAACCATCACCTTCTGACCAATCAGATTCAATATTTCTAAAGCGCTTTATTATAAAAATATGAATGAATAACAAAGCATTCCAAAATATTTAGTTCACCATAACAGAAATCAAAGCTTGGGATCCATAGTGAATGTATTAGTGAGCAGAAGCCAGCCACATTGCCAGAGCAGAGGGTAAATTTAGCTTCTATTCCCACATTTACTGCCAGACTTCACACACACACACACACACACACACACACACACACACACACACACACGTACGTTCCCATTTCTTCTTTTGACAGGAAGCTCTCCTTGGGAATGAACACATCCACCATCTACACTACTGTGAAACACCTAAGAATACCACCTAAGAAACTGCATAGCCACATTTCTTGCACTAATGTTGTGTTCAAGCTTTTCTTTTGTTTCATGCTATGAACATTTTGCACCTGGTGCTCCTTTTGAGATGATACACAAGACCCCCTGAATTCAGTCCTTCTAATATTTGTGTTCAATAGTTCAGGATGTCATTTTCTAGCTATTTAATACCAGATTGACTGCTGATTCCAGCTCACAGAGCAAAATCCACTAAATGAAAATGAAAAAGCCCCTGAGAGGTTTTGCTCCGAATGGCTGACTTCCTGAACAATTATGTTTAAAGTGCTTTTTTATTTCTTGCTTACATTTGCTTAGAATTCTCATCTCTCGTGTCAAGCAAGTGCAAAAATGTTGGAAATAAAACATCTACAGTATTCCCCCTGTAATATAGGACACTATTGACCTTAGTCTGTTAAAGGAGAGGAAATGAGGGAAAGACAGAAGGACTGTTATGAACTGCATTGCAAATTATCTCATTAATGTTGAGTTTTTCAGTGTTTGTTTTAGTGTCATTGGTTAATGTATGGGAATTACTGAATAATTAGTTAATAATCTGCATCATTTTTAAAGCCACCTGTTTTTTTTTGTGATAATTAAATCATTTGTCAGCATCTTTACACTTATTTATAAATGTTCTTTGTGTCTGGATGTCTGCAGCACGTAGATTCTGGAGCAATTGCATTTACTCAAAAGCATGTGAAAGTATATTTACTCACATTAAATTTCTTCATACTTTATAAAAGAAAATCATTTTTTTATCACCTTTTCTGGTTGACCTTTTTCTGATAGTGGATGTATAAATAATTACATAGTGAAGAGACGTACAGACAGTACTGTTGAAGTGTGTTGAAAGGAGGTTCAGTAGGATCAGATTGTGGAATGAATGAACACAGGAACGAAAGAGAAACTTCCAGACTACTGGAACTTGGGTGAGATGTGGATGAAAAACTTTGGGAAGCCTACATGTTCCCTTGTATATATAGTAAAAGTAGCTTTTTCTGGTCTTAAAGACTAGGCATGGTCTCAACACCACTTACAGTATTTATCTAGCCTTCTTCTCTCATATATACTGTACCTGCATGCACACATAGATCCTCTGACCCTTATGTGCTGGATGTCCCGGTCACACACATCTTCACTGTAAGAGATGGTTCAGTGTTGAATTCTCTTACTACTCTTCTCTGTGCCTCTAAAAATCCGACTATTTCTCCTTGCATATGCTGGCGCTCAATTTTTATTTTTATATAATAAATGGGTATTTTATATACCCATTTGCATTTTCCCATGTTTTTTTTTTGTAATTCACATTTGTATCCCTCTTTGTATACCTTTTTTTAATAGACGAATATATTCAAATTTTGTTCTAATGTGCCTTCCTACTTATAATTGTTCTTATAACTGTACATTATCATTGAGTATCATGAAAAGTGCATATAAATATCCTTTGGTATTTTAAATGTTGTCCTTTGGTGAACAATTTAGGAAAATTGTGGTATCATAGAATAATTCTGAAAAAAGGTACAATTATTATTAATATTACTATTGCATGCATCACTTATGCGTTATGTTTGTGATATTTCCTCTGTTGTGTCACCACTAACTTCAGTATGACTCTCAAAAAAGGATTTGTCACCAGGGAAACTCTTGATATTATGATTCAGTGCTAATTAGCTTCGAAAAAACAATCATGGTTTATGGAAAAGACTGTAGTGCTGAATGACAAGCCTACAACAACATCACTAGCAAAAAGAAATAATATCTTCACAATTACCTAATTCCTGTTCTTTGCATGTCTTAAATATTTGTATTTTAATTGAGCTTATATAATAATAATAATAATTATTATTATTATTATTATTATTATTGTTGTTGTTGTTGTTTTTTGTTGTTTTTGTTTTTGTTGTTGTTGTTTTTTGTTGTTGTTGTTGTTGTTGTTATAATTATTGTTGTTGTTGATGATGATATTATTATTGCTGTTGTTATTATTATTATTATTATTATTATTATTATTATTATTATTATTATTATGTTTCAATTCAGATTAGTTTGTATTAGTTCTAATATTTACTTGAGCTGTTTCTCAGCACTGGTTTATGCATGTACCCCTGCTGTGACCCCAGGCTGCCTCAATCTAGATTAAGCTCTACAGCTAAACCATTGGAGAATAACAGCGACACTGAACATAGCATGGCTCATCTTTTTTTTAATCAAATGTGAGACATAGAAAACTCATGATTTAAGTAAGGTGCTTCATGGGAAAACGGCTCTGCTTGGACTCTGAATTTAATATATTTTTGTTGCTGTTTTTGGCAGTCACATTATTCATGATAGTGTCATGAGAAGTAATTTCTTATCATGACCTGATTTTGTGTTATTGGTTTGTCTCAATTATGCTCTGCTGAAATGCATCAGTTAAAACCAATGTGAAATAAAGATTCAATCAAGCAGAAAAGATGTCGCACTGTATAGACAACTGCAGACAGCAGCTCTTTTATTGAGTCTGCAGTCTGTTTGCTGACAGGTCTAATTGTCTCTAAATACAGTCATTAAGTCATTAGGCTGTAAGATCTCCCCAGAACAATCAGCTGTCCACTGTGGTAATTTATAAGTACAATATGTAGTAGATACATTTTGAAGCATTTGGAGCGTTTTTCTAAAGGAAGGAAAGAAATATTTGATTATATACTATTGGTATTGCAATAAATTACCAATAAATTACAATAAATATTGGTATTGAAAAAATATTTAATTTCAGAATATATTCGGGATATCATTAATATTTTTTGAATACTTACAAAATGTGTTTGAAAAAGTTTGTAGATTGTTTCCTGTTAAACTTTTTTGTATTTTCAAATGCCATTCAGTCATTTTGTTACCATTTTACATGATATATAGTGTCTATCTTAGAATTTCCTGATGATCGTAATATGATATTTTTGTCATTTTTTCTCATTTCAGCAGTGTCATTAAGATATCGTGACATTGTCATACAGATTTGTAAAAAAAAAAAAAAAAAATTTTTATAGTGCACTTATTTGACATTTTAGCTGTAAAAGTTTATTTTGTGGCATGCCTCATGATAATCTTATCATACATGATACTTACATTTGTTAATTTGCTTACTTGTCTTACAGAATGAGTGGCTTTGTCTAAACTGCCAGACCCAAAGGGCTCTCTCTGGACAACTTGGGGATATGCCACCTCCACCTTCTCCTTCAAAGATACCAGCTAAATCCCAACCTACCCCTCCTTCTTCCACAGCCAGAACTGTTTCGTCAACTCCTTTACCCCCATCTCCTTCTCCTGTCACTTCTTCCCCATCCAAAGCGCTTGTCCGTACCCCTAGTGTAACTCAGCCTCCAGCTGACAAGTCTGAGCATGATTCAGTCACATCTGATGCTAAGCTTGTAGTAGAGTCAGCTGCAGTGAAACAGGACAAGGACAGCACACAGGTACTACCTGAGCCAAACAAAGAACAAACACCTGACAGTGCATGCGAAAGCACAATACTGAAATTCACTACACATGAGCAAACTATCAGAGCTGATGTCCTGCCTACTGACATTATCCTGAGGGATATAGCAAATGCTAAGGAGACAGATTCCATGCAGTGTTCAATCGCACAGCAAACTGAGCCTAAAACCCAGAATAAAAAGGAAAGAGGTTGTAAGCCTGAGCAGCATGAACTAGAAGATAATGATTCACCTTCAAATTATGCTAATGTGATCAGGATAAATCAAGATAAATACCCCAGCGAGGCCAGAATACTTGATAACAAGGCTGAGATTAGGGAAGACAGATTACAAGTGACCAAAGCAAATTTAAAAGACAATAATGAAGCCAAGAATGGTATCACAAAAGGGGAATTTTTAGAGAATGAGTATGCATTAGAAATAAAAACAACGAAGATTTCTCCCCCTGAAATTGGATTTGTATATTCAGGAAGGTCTGAAGCACAGAATAATAAAATAGAGGCAAAAGATCTTGATCACAGCAAATTGAAACAGTCAGGAGAAGAATCTAAATTTGAGCAAAAATCAAAAATTGAAACTCAAGCTTCTCGAGGATATGGCAACCCTACTTTCCTATCTACCAATGATCTGATAAAATCAGAACTAAAAACAAAACCAGATATAGTAGATGAACTTGCACATGATACCGATAGAAATATTCATGAAATGACAGAGGGTGCTACTGAGAATAATGTAAAGGGAGCAGAGGACTTACCAAAAAATCAAACAATTGAATCCCTTATACCTAATGTAGCTGTTGAATTTTCTGCTGGTAAAGATAACAAGAAGACACTGCAAAATAAACTAGAAACAGAACATTTTAGGATAGAAAAACTTACACATCAGAATCAGGCAAATCCTACTGAAGTAGAAGAATCTGACACATTTTCAGCAGGTAACAACATAAGCATTATTGATAATACTAAAAAGGAAAACGTTCAACAACATAATGAAGTGGAAGGTATAGTTGAACTGAAGACTTTCAACAAAAATTATGATAATAGATCCCAAATAGATGAGATTTGTGCAGCCTCAAAAATGACAGAAAGAGATGATATGTTGTCAGTGAATACACAGCCAATGGTCGAGCCTTCAGAAGAAACTGCCCTAATAGAAAGTGTACATGACAAGCAACACTCTGAGAAAGTAGAAAAAAGTGAACCGGTGGAGCATGACATTCAATTAGAAGTGACATCTTCTCTTACTGAAGCTAAGAAAGTGCAAAATGGCAAAAGTGTTTCAATGGAAAAAACAGTAACATCCAACATTGACAGTCTTCAGACTGTCAATGAATGTGTGGTTAAAAAGAATGATACACCCGATGCAGTAATAGATCAGGAATTTCCTGAAAGTAGAGACGTTCCTGAAGACGAAAAAATAAAACATACCTTGAATACAACCTCAATAAATGCTTCAGAAGCTGTTTTATCAAACCAGAGAACACAAGTACCTCAATTTCCTGAAGTTGATATAAATTATGAGATGCAATTAAAAAAAATAATCAAATCAAATGAACAGCCTGTAACACTAGCCCAAGATTTCTTTTTTGCAATGCCGGATGAAGAAAATGAAATAGCTAATGGTCAACAGAGAGTAAAGGCTGGCTCAGTACCTAATAAGGAAATCCTAAACATTCAATCTAATAGTTACAAGGCATATTGTACCTTACAACCTGTAGAAAAACCCAGTCTCCCATCTCTTGTAGCTAGTAAACAAAGCAAAGAAAGTTCATCTGAGGAAGTACAATCTCCATGCTCTCAAGAGAGAAATCAAGATTGGACAAAGTCATTTATAAAACCTAAAGATATTGAGAAGTTCGGACAGGTATCTGTATGTGGAATAATAACCGGTAGAGAAAAATGTTAGATTAATGTAAATCTCAATTTGATTTGCAGAAACCTACTTTTGTAACATTATTTTGTATTCTGGTTTCATTGTTAACTTTTTTTTGCTTGCAGAAAAAAGAAGATGCTGCTAAGCCTGGGGAAGACAAAGAGATTCTAATAAAACCTAAAAACAAAGAAAGTGTCAGTCAAGAGAATAGCCTAACAAGTCCTTCAGATTTGGCCAAGTTAGAGAGTTCTGTTCTTCCGATACTTGAAGCACAAGCAACATCCACTAAAGATCAATCACAATGTGAGTCAGCCATCACCGCATGCCAACTGGAGGTGTCCCCAGAGGAGTCTCCAAAACTCACCTCAGAGGAAGACATTTACAGAAATGCTCAAGAAGAAGTGAATGATGATGTAGGCCCTAAAAAAGTGAGGAAAAAGCTACTTGTGCCAACAGAGCTTAAACAGAATTTTCTGGAGGACAGTAGTGAGGGAGAATCTTCACCTCTCATTGAGAATGAAAATAAACCAGGTGAAGTAAAAGATATTGGAAGGGATAGTGCAGGGTCAGCAGATAAAGAGATTATGGCAATAAATACTCATGAGGATGTATCACCATCTGTTGAGAACCTTACTAAACAAAAAACACTTGATCAGGAAAATAATATACTAGAAGAAGATGTAAAGAAGGACATCAAGAAGAAAGAGTCAGGCAAGGCAAGGGGTCTTGTCAAAAACAGTAGTATTAACCCTGAAGAAGAAGTAGACTACAAAAGTATAATTTCTGTGGCTAAAATTGAGGAACTAAGTAAAAGGGAGCAGACATCCGAAGACAATGGTGCTGGGATTCGCCATTTCAAAACAATTGAGCTCAACACTGTGGCCACTGTTCGTCAGGCTTCAGATGATGGTGAACCTGAAAGCCTTACAGATTCCCCTGATGACCGGTCTAGAGGGGAGGGTTCCTCAAGCTTACATGCATCTAGTTTTACTCCAGGCACTTCTCCAACCTCACTATCTTCTCTTGATGAAGACAGTGATAGCAGCAGTCCAAGCCATATTAAAAGCAATGGTGAAGGTAAACAGCACAGGAAAGCCAAGCACCGGCAGCCAGGCCAAATGCTACCTACCATTGAAGATTCATCAGAAGAAGATGAATTGCGTGAGGAAGAAGAGCTCTTAAAAGAACAGGAGAAGCAAAAGAATTCCAGTAAGAAATCAAAGAAAGATAAAGAGGAAATACGAGCACAGAGAAGGCGAGAGCGACCAAAGACTCCACCAAGCAACCTTTCACCAATTGAAGATGCTTCTCCAACAGAGGAGCAGCGGCAAGAAGCAGAGATGGAGGAATTCCGTAGATCCTCCTGTTCGGATTTCTCCCCAAGCATGGAATCTGAGCCAGAAGGGTTTGAGATTCTTCCAGAGAAGATTGCTGCTGTTCAAAAAGTATATCATCTGCCAACATCTGTCTCTTTGTATTCTCCAACAGATGATCAACATGCTAATAACCAATCCAGGGAAATCATGGAAAATCAGCCTTTGCACACTTCACATGGCACTTATGAGGAGGTAATGCTCAGAACAAAGTCTCCAACTATAGAGGATATTCCACCTGGAAAAGAGTCTCTATATGGTGGAATGCTAATTGAAGATTATGCCTATGAGTCACTGGTTGACGAAACACATGTAGAGAAAGAACAAGATCAAAAAAATTCTTTACCTGAGAAAGCAAGAAAACTTAGATCACCAGATGAAGTATATGAGGATATGATGCAGATGAAGAAAGAGATGATGCTTAAAGAGCAACAGCTAAAAGAAAATAACACAGTGAAAGAATTCCACACAATAGATACAACTGAAGATGATGTCTTTTCTTGTACCAAAGACACACCTGTTACAAGGCAAGAGACCATCTCCACAAGCATTTCTGGCCAGTTTGGGAAGGATGGGAAGCCACTGTTAAATGCAGAAGAAGCCTATGAGGAACTTATGAAAAAACAGAGAGCAGTCCTGACACCAGGCACCAGCCCAACACAAACAATTTCTGATTTGAGTGACAAAGCACAGGAAATAGACGTTACTACCTCTGCTGAAACAGGGACTTTTCCTCAAAGAAGAATTCTCTCTATTCCGGATCTTACAGTGACTCAGTGCTCCTCAGGGGAAGAGGAATCTGGTGAAGAGAGCACTGCAGATCAAAATCAGGACGATAAAACAGTTCCAGTTTTTACAGCAGCTTCTGCCCCTGTTGCAGTGACTGAGTCAACATCATTTGCTGTCAAGTTACCTCAGGAAAGAACTAAACCTTCGGTTTCAATGCCAGCTTCAGAGCCTGTCATGGATTCCATTTCATCAAGGGCAGAATCAACATCACAGCCAGTGTCATCACAGGCCCCCATGACGGAACCTACAGACCAGCCTGGCATTGTCGATTTGTCAAAGACTTCAACATTGGCTCAAGAGACTTCTTCACCTACTCAGACTCCTAGTATAGTTTCTAGACCTTCTGTTCCAGTGACATCACCTTTACCCACTGTACCACAATATGCTCCAACAGTACCCAGTGTAATATCAACTGCCCCACCTGTCCCTCCCAAGCCAGTAGCTCTACGTAGAACAGTGTCTCAGGAAAAACCAGATATTCCTGCTCCCCCTCCTCTGCCACCACCAACTCTACCTAAGCCTGCTCTTTATCCTAAAAAGATTCCACCTCAGGTTCCACAAAAAACTGTTGTAGCTGGTATTCCAAGTACAGGTCCAAATGCACAAATGAGACACTCTATGGCACCAAATAACAAGCCACATGCTCCTCCTCCTGTCCCCCCAAAGCCATCCACAATCCCTGCAGGCCTGGCATTCACCCATAGACCAGTGGAGACAGTCAAGCCACCAATAGCTCCAAAACCCATGTCAAATGCCCAACCACTTTCTTTCATTTATTCTCCTGTCAGACCAAGCATACTTCCAACAAGCAGTGAAGATGGTGTGTTGAATCTGAGTCCTGCATCTGAGATAAAAACAGGGCCTACATCACCAATAAAAACCCCTACATCTCCTAGGTTTGGGAAGTCATTATATGATACTTATGTGGTTATAACTCTGCCATCCCAACCTGGTTCACCCATAGAGGGTGTGACAACCCAAGCCCCAAGTTCTGGTCCCTCATCACCTAGCAAACATTTACAGTTTGATTTTCAATCACAGCCACAAACACAATTGCCACCACAGCCACAAATAACCAGAGTACCATTAGCTTTCACAAAAGTAACAGAATCCATAGAAAGGCAAGAAATATGTGATCCACAAACGGTCATTTCAAGCATGAGTCATGTCTTTGAGGCAATTTCAGCTGCACAGCCCTCATCTGTAACTCAAAATGTTGATGTCCAGGTAGTAACTACTGAAGTCCAAAGAACAACAGTGTCTGTTATGCATGGAAAAACACCTCCTCCACTTACAACTCCAAGAGCTTTTGGTATACCAGCAGTCCCAGCAGTGCCAGTAGCAGTACAGAATGGACATGCTTATCATTCTGGAGTGATTGTTGATCTGTGCACTCCAAAATCAAATGCAGAGATTTGCATGAAAGGTATAGATCTGTCATCATCAGAGTCACAACGGCAGTCCTTCCTGGCTGATGGGCGACAGAAAAGTGCAGTCCAGTCATCTGTAATAAACTTGAGCACTGATACTTCATCAGTGGACAGCATGTCCATCGTTACTTGTACAGCTACTATAGCATATGCCAACAATAATCTTTCTCATGCCACTTCATTGCCTCTACAACTAACAACAGCTAAATCCTTTGAACCTGTTTCCCAAATTATTTATCGTCCTGTTGATTCTCAGCCAGAAAAACCAATAAATCTTTCCACAGCTCTAGGCAAATCACATTGTGTTCCTGTTACAACAGCCCCTACAATTGCAAACAATATTGTTTACACAAGTATTCCACCTCAACTTGAAACTTGTGAATCTTGTGTAGTTGACCTCACAACAGTTAAACCAGTACAGACTATGGTGTCTGTAGATCGGTCATCAGAAGTGGTTACAACAGTGATCACAGAGGATGATGGCAAGCCAGTAGACCTAACAGCAGGAAGACGGGCAGTGTGTTGTGATGTAGTGTACAAGTTTCCATTTGCTGGTAGCTGTGCCACTCAGCAACCCTCAGCTCCACTGCCAGAGGATCGTTTTGGCTACAGAGATGACCACTACCAATATGATCGCTCTCCCTATGGCATGAGAGGACTTGGTGGAATCAAGCCTTCCATGTCTGACACAAATTTGGCAGAAGCTGGCCTCTTCCTGTACAAAAGTAAGAATAGGTTTGACTACAACAGGGAAATGGAGGGTGCTGTAGACCTTACATCTGGAAAAATGTCTATAGCAGGTCAGTGCGATGTTGCAGATCTTTCTCAGCGATGCCATTTTGAGTTAGCTTTACTCATTCCCATCTGAGACCTATTTTTGCAGTTTAAACTGTGCTCCATTTCTGTTTTTATTTTTGGACTTGCATGGTTGTATTTTCTTTTTTCATTTTTTTTTTTGTTTGTTTTATTTATTTATTTATTTTGCAGTGTTTATGTCTGCATGCCACTCTATGTGCTTTGCATTTCCTGAAATCTTGCAAAAACAAATTTTGCATTTAACTAATTTGGGCATGGTTTGGGATTACTGTATTTACCAAAACATGGTGTAAACATTGTGTAAGCTTATTATTTACAATATGAACTTTTAACAGGTGAAGCTGTGGATTACTCAAGCAAAGCTACAGGTGTATTTACTGGAGTTACACTCCCACAATACTCCCAAGCCAGAATAACTGTTGCTGTTGGAACTCACTTTGGAAGTTCTAGTGTTCTGAGATCTTCAAATGGTGTGGTTTATTCTTCCGTAGCAGCACCAGTTCCTTCTACATATGCTATAACTACACAGCCTGGATCAATTTTTAGTACAACGTACAACTCCCTTTCAGGCATGCATACTAGTGACACAATGCCATCATTATCAAATCTGCAAAATCAACCACTCACTAGATCACAAAGTTTCTTTTCCACTATTGCTGTGACTACAGCAGAGGAAGAAGACATGCCTTTGAATCTGGAGATTAGTGTTTCTAAGGATATTTTCTCTAGTGGTCAAACAGAGAAAGCTCCAATGATAACCACAGCAGCATCAATGGACTACACAGATGCCTCGCTAGAGGCAATTGCGGCATCACTAGAAGCTCTCTCTTCACCCATGATTCCAGGTGATGAAAAGTATCAGATGGAACGTGAGCTTCTTGAGCTGGAGAAGATAAAACAGCAACGTCTTGCTGAGGAACTAGAATGGGAAAGGCAAGAAATTCAGCGCTTTCGGGAGCAGGAGCAACTTCAAGTTCAGAAGGAGCTAGAGGAACTCCAGGTCATGAAGCAGCAAATCCTGTATCAACAAGAGGAAGAGAGGCAAGCTCACCTCATGATGCAAAAAGAGACATATGCTCAGCAACAGGAACAACTGGAACAGATTCAGAGACTCCAAGAGCAGCTGAGGCTGCAACTAGAGGAGCAAAAGTATAGACAAATGTATCCAGGTGAGATCCAAGAGCAGACACTTGGTCAAATTGTAGGGACAGACAAAAAGATGGACAGTGGATGTCAGACTGATGAAGAAGACAATACAGAGAAAGCTTACTCTACAGGAAGAAAAAAGAAGAATGTCAAGAAGAGTGTAGATAGTTGTGTACAAACAGATGATGAAGACCAAGATGAGTGGGAGTTTCCCACACGTGGCAGACGTAGCAGACCTCGAGGTGGTAAATACAGTTCTGGTGATAGTTGTGGAGTTTCAGTGCAGGCACTTACCGAAATTTCTGTACAGACAGATTCCTCAGGAACACTTAAAGGACACACTGTGCAGACGGACACTAGAATTGATTTTCCTAACGCTGATAGAACTTCCTCTCCTAAGAGACGCCCCACTCCTTTAGAAATTAGCCAGTCTCCACATCTCAAAACAGACAACTCCTGTCTACAGGTTTCTCCTGTTCCCCCCAAATCCCCCAAAGTCCTTTATTCACCAGTATCTCCTTGTATGTCCCCTAGTAAATCCCTTGAATTTGTTTCCTATGAAAAATCAAGCGGAGACACCAGCCCACAGAAAATATGTTGTGCAGATCCATCCAAAGTGGTCCCTGGAAGTCCAAGGGGAAAAGTCATGCAGCGGTCACTGTCTGACCCAAAACCTATGAGTCCTACTTCAGAAGAGAGAGCAACCAACTTCCAATATTCTGAGGGTTACTCTGTGAGTATACTTTTTACATTTAACATTTAAGGTTAGACATACTAATCTTAATGAAGTTCTGTAGGACATATTATAATAGAATAGTGTCCATTATCAGCTAATCTTGTGTAATATATCTGTTTAGTTAATGCCTAATTGTTGCTAATGCTGTGAGTTTACTTCTCTTTAGAAATACAGAAAAATAGAAATCTATTTTTCTATTCTAAAATTTTTTTAATTTCCCTCCTGATGAAACACTAATGAAACAACAAGGACCAAATACCATTAGCTTGCTTTCTCCCTGCTTACTTTGAAGATGTTTGGTACATGTATGTTATATAATAAAATTTGTATTGCTTTTTTCTATGGCAGGGTAAAGGATCTCCAAATAGCACTCCCACTGGTACTCAAAAGAAAGTGAAGCGAACCCTTCCTAACCCACCTTCAGAAGAGGAGACTGGCAATGCTGGCCAGACGGCATACAGCACTGCCTCTGCCCGTCGCCGCCTTTGTCGAAGCTCCAACATGGCAAGGGCAAAAATCTTGCAGGATATTGACCGTGAACTGGATTTAGTAGAACGGGAATCCTCTAAACTCCGTAAAAAACAGGCTGAATTGGACGAAGAAGAGAAAGAGATTGATGCTAAACTGCGTTATCTGGAGATGGGGATCAACAGAAGGAAAGATGCTTTGCTCAAGGAAAGAGAAAAAAGGGAAAGGGCATATCTGCAAAGTGTTGCAGAGGACCGTGACTACATGTCTGACAGTGAAGTGAGCAATATACGAGAGACAAGAAGAAGTGATGGCAGAGAGGAAGTAAGCGGACTTGAACTTGAAAGACCTCACACTGCTCCGCAATCAGAACTAGATGAGTTTGTTCCTCCACAGACTAAATATGAGTATGGCAAATACTCCCAGTATCATTACCCACAATATCAGCAGTCCCTGTACCAGGCTCAACAGCCCTTCCAGTCCCAATCCATTTATTCTTCTGTACCCTCTCTCACTGCTTCACAGCAGCAAAGCTACCACCAGATGCTACTACTACAGCAAAAAGCAAGACAACAAGCTGCACTTTTGTCTGAACTTGATGCCACCAAAGTGTCCACCAACTATGAAAACTCATCCTATTTGGGAGGAAAGTATGGCAATCACCTTGATCTGCATGGCCTGGAAGACCGTGGAGGCAGCATGGCAGGAAGTCCCATGTCCAATGTGTCTGCAGACTCTTTCTATGCTGACTTAGATCAACATCACCAAACACCCAGAAGTTACCTGCTCCTAGAAGATGCAACTGAGCTTAGCAAGAGCACAGCTGGTCTCTCATCTACCAGTTATGGAATTGCTGAGAGGGAACTCGCCAAAGCAGAGTGCCTGCTGAGACGCACAGCAGCAGATGTTGGCACTGATTACCTTGCCAGTTCCTCAAGACTTCATTCCTATGGAAAGTCTCAAGATGATGAGGACCCAATGGAAGAACCATATGAGTTGAAGCTTCTAAAGCAGCAATTGAAGCAGGAGTTTAGAAGGAGCACAGGAGGGACTGAGAGCTTAGAGCAATTAGCTAGCCTCTCACATCATTATACTTCTAACACAGGTGTAACTAGTGGAGGCTATAGGGCTTTCCCCAAGACAGAGAAGTACAGCATAAGTAGATTAACTTTGGAAAAGCAGGCAGCTAAACAGCTTCCAACGTCCTTGCTCTACCAGAAACAGAAAAGTACAAGCAACGTTGGAAAATACTCTATCCAGGATAGTAGGGGGTTAGACACAGATTATAGTAGCTACTTGGGATCTAGTGGTGCTTCACCAAGATCAAGCAGATTATTACAGGATGAAATCACTTTTGGGCTTCGTAAGAATATTGCAGAGCAGCAAAAGTACCTGGGCTCAACTCTAGGGGTCAATTTGGCTGGTTCACTTAACTTAGGCCAGAGTCTTAACTTGAGTTCTGGTGTAAGGTCAACTCTGGGAGAGGACTCTGCTTATCCAAGTGGGAGCCGCTCCCGGCCTTCTTCTAGGCCTACGTCTATGTATGGCCTGGATCTGTCTATCAAACGGGACATCTCTAGCTCCTCCTTGAGGCTCAAATCAGAGGGTGACACTTCCTCAGAGACTGCTGCCTATCAGGCACCATCAGGTAGGACAAAGCCTACCAGCTTGCCTATTGGTCAGGGTGGGCGCGGGCGAATCCCAATTGTGGCACAAAACTCTGAGGAAGAGAGCCCACTGAGTCCGGTGGGTCAGCCGATGGGTATGGCACGGGCATCTGCAGGTCCGCTCCCGCCTATATCCGCCGACTCCCGTGACCAGTTTGGGTCATGTCTCTCTCTTCAGGATCCTCAGCAGCAGCACCTCAGGGAGGACCCTACTAGAGGACGCAGCTATATGCTCATAGATGACCTGCAGGGCACAATGTCTGATAGTGAAGGTAATTTTTATACCAGATCCTTCCCATTTGCTTCAATTTACTTTGGCTACCATCTGCACTTTGTTTTCCTGAATATTATTCAAGTATCTATGTTAAAGCCTATTAAAGATCTTTTCTTTCTGCTTTTATTCATTTAATTTTCTTATTTTATTTTTTTGGATATAAATATGAAAGCTTTATATTTCATCTGTCTGCTGCCCACCTATTTTGTTCCATAGTATATACAGAATGATTATACCATATATAATTATTTTGTACTCTATAAAAATGCATGAATAAAAGACATTATATCTATATATTATACAATTTGAGGATATAATATAAGGAATTGTTGTCTAGCCTTACAATCATCTATAATACTCTAGCTTTACTCTAGCATACACCGTATAAAGTAATTTTCACAAAGAGAATAATAAAATATATAATACTTTCAGAGGAACTAATGCTGCACTGTATTTGTAATCTTAAAAATAAAAAATAAGATGCACTATAATATTTAGAGTGAATGAATAATATTAGATTAGATTTAAAGTCTGTCTGTCATGTTCAGCTGTTCTGTCACCATTGACAGTGGGGCAATAGTGGGGCATAGGTTGTAGGGCATTTTGTGTCAAGCAAATTATTTTGAAACAAATAAATAATATATATCTTAGGTATAATGAAAGTAATCCGAAATAACAACAACAACAATAATAATAATAATAATAATAATAGCAATTCTTAATAGAAGCTAATAATTAACAGCATATTGATAGATTTCATTTTTCTGGTTAATAAAATCGTAAAACAAAAGATGTATCATAGATAGGGCAGTGGTGGCTCAACTGGTTAAGGCTCTGGGTTGTTGATCGGAGGATCGGGGTTCAAGGCCCAGCACAGCCAAGCTGCCATTGCTGGCCCCTTGAGCAAGGCCCTCAACAATCCCTGCTCCAGGGGCGCTGTATCATAGCTGCCCCTGCACTCTGACCCCAATCTCCTCAGTTGTTGTATGTGAAGAAAAGTATTCCACTGTGCTGTAAAGTATATGTGGCGATAATAAAGGCTTCTATAGAACAAACTTTTCATTCTCTTTTTTTTTTTGATGGCCTTGGTTGCTAGTGTTAGGTGTATTGTTGTGCCTGTTATATTGAATTACTAGATTTGAGTTTTATTTATTTCCTTTCATTTTATAGCCTGTTCATATCTGAAAATATAGATATTTTGAGCTTAAATGTGCTTAATTTGACAGCATGGGAATTTTCTGTTGAACTTTTGTTTAAATGACCTACGTTTTTTGATTGCATGCATGTGTTGTGCTCTTACAATAATAAATAAATGGATTGCATGTGTTTTCCTTTTGTTTGAATAAACTTTTCTGCTTGCTTGCTTGCTTGAGGATCTACACACCTCTGCATGCCATGCTAAATACTTGATAAATGATACCATTTACACAATATACTACACCAATGATTACATTATTTGTATGTTAATGTTGTCAAACGCAGTGATAATGGACATTTCTCCTCTCACTTAATACCATATGATGAATGCATCATATGTTTCATATGGAAGTAAATGCATTTGCCTTGGTTACAGCACTAAGTGAATCCCTGGTGGGTCTGAACAGAGACGATCCAGGAAACACACATGAAAATGTCACAGACGGTAGAGTATGACCACCTTAGCTTTCAGCTCCCCTATCCCTCCCTTCTAACACCCACCATTTACCCGCCCTCTAACAACCAATGCCAAAGCCCTACGCACTGTACCATGACCACCCAACTCCTAATCACCCATAAGCCCATAGTCCACTGTATTGACTGAAAATTCATCTCCATAACAAAATACAGGGAGTATGATAAGCACACATTAATACTGTATGTGCAGTAGTGTATCAGCGAGTATAGTTTAAGTTTGTGTTGCATGTTCATCTCTATTAAACATATCCCAATTTTCTAGGCTACACAACAGGCTACACAACTAGCTCTATATTTTATAAACATTGTTTTGTTAAATAGTTTACAAATATTAATTTTCATATCATGGTACGTCTGACTGTGAAAGTTCCAAAGGATCAGGTTATATCTGTAGTTATATAGTTATATCTGTTTTTGTTACTTCATGAGAGAAACACTTTTATAATTATGGCATGCCGTGTAAAAAGCAGAAATAATTTTGTTGCTATATATAAAATGTTTTTTGTTGTCTGTTTGTTTTTTAGGCTAATTACGGCTTTCAAATTATTAATACTCACATAATTTATATTTGGTTAAGCTGCATGTTTCACACACCTGGAGAGATTCTTGAACATTACTCCATGCAGAACATTTTCAGCATTTTCTGCATGTTTCAGCATATATG
Source organism: Tachysurus fulvidraco (assembly GCF_022655615.1). NCBI lineage: Eukaryota > Metazoa > Chordata > Actinopteri > Siluriformes > Bagridae > Tachysurus > Tachysurus fulvidraco. The sequence continues at coordinate 14,192,654 of NC_062536.1, forward strand.
TATATATATATATATATATATATATATATATATATATATATATATATATATATATATATATATATATATACAGTACATAAGAGACATAATACATAAAATGTAATATACATTTATATTCATTTTGATACAACAATACATATTATTTAGATTAATATAATACAAGAATTCAAGATTAATATTAGACTTATATTAAATGTAATGTAAATTTAGTTGACAGTTATATATCAGAGCTGAACATACTAAGCAGAATTCTTGCTGCCATCATTTATCACAAAATTTCATGGACCACTACCTTCTAGCAATCATTTTTTTGCATCCCTATTCTTATACAATGCATCCAGATACTTATACTATATACTCTGTACTAAAACTATGTACTCTTTTTATGAAGAGGTATGTGAGTGTGTATCAAAAGAGTACACATGTACTGGGATATACAAACATAGCATGTAAGAGAAGAGAAGGAAGCTGTTGCAAAACTCATTGTGGCCTTTCAGCTTCATTTATTATACTTTATACTGCATAATTAATACAATATAATTTAAATGACCATTTTCTTTATTTATTTGTCCATGTTTTATTTACACCTATCTAAAATGCATCCTACCTACCTACATTCCTTCTCTCCTTCTCTCTCATACAAGGAGACTTGGGCCATATCACTTTTGTGGTACTCATTTCAACATTCTACAATTTTGACACACCAAGTCTGACCTTGGCTTCTATTTAGAATGGTTAGAATGTGAATTGAGATGCAGCAGTTGTTTGTAATGTTGATTTCATTCTTCTTTTTTGCTCAAGGGTGTCAAAATTCTAAATACTTTGTTTCTGGACAACATCGTAGATGGTACAGAAATATATGTGCCACTTCTGAAGAAAATATTTTTCCATATTCTTTTGAGACATTAATATAGCTCTAATTTTTCTGTCATTAATTCTGGGCAGAATTAGACAAAGACTTGTCCAAATTTGGAAATTTGCCATCTTCATTTTTGGTTTATTTATTATGTCCCCAATTTTTGCTGGCATAAAAACCATGGATATTCCCCACTGCACGATATCCTGCGTTTGCATGTTTGGAAAGATTAATAGTACCTTGACTAAAAAAACATGTCACCAGTGTTTATGTTGACCCTTATGCCTTAGGCTAGGGTTCTGATTTATAAACCGGCAAGCAGTTTTTAATTGGGTTGATTCTAATCTGATTTTTCTAAAGCATACCATCTCCGTCGGGAGGAGACTGACTGGTTTGATAAACCACGAGAGGATGGACAGGGCCTGGACTGGAGACAGGTCAAGAATAACTCAACATACAAACACATACACACATACAACACATAAGTCCAGTACATATTCTTGTATCGAAGAAAAAAAATTCAAGGCATTTCCTATACACTTAAAGTGTCAGTCACATTATGAGAAAAGAACATTTTAGAGAACATGCACTCTTTGTTCCTCTAGTGCAGCAATGAGCCGAAAATACGAATGCATTTATTAATTTTGACCTAGTACTAATCACAGTATTTCTGTAGTAGAAACTCTAAAGTGTCTCTGTGTGAAACTGCTTGTGCTTATTTAATATGGCGCAGATGAAGTCCCAGCAGTACCCATTTTCCCATTCAAGAATAAAGCTTCAAAGGGATCCTAAAGACCGCAGTGTGTCAGGTAAATTACTAATATCAGTACTCACTGGATAGCTCTCGCTGTATTTGAATAATTCATGCAGAAATGACAAACACTAATGAAAATGAGCGCATATTATTTAACAATGTATTTATGCATAAATGTACATATTAAGAAAAAGGAACGTCAAACATATAAAACGTATTAGATTAATATGCACATGAAACAATGAAACAAACTCCAATACCTAATTACCTGGCTATAAATCTATTACAAATAAATAAGCCCAGTTAATAAAAATGTTTCAAGTTGTACTCATAAACACATAGGCTATTCCGATACATGGGAGGAACATGATATGCTGAAAATATAGACAATTTAGACAATGATAATATGCTTTCCTTTCATGGTAAGGACATGGAGCTGATGCATACTGAGGCTAGCTGAGGCTTACATGCAGATATCATGAAAGACAAAAAGTATTAAGTATTAAATACTTTCTGGCCATTTTTTTATGATGCAAATAACATGAAAAGTTAAGTTAAGAAGTTTTGTGCTGAAACTCATATAACAAGGAACCCTTTCATGTACAATACTTCCCAGTTAGCATCTTCATTCGCTTGTAATTAGTCCAACATGCAGTTTGTAACAATGTAAATGCACAGTATACATGCCTAGATATTGGATCTGGGCAGATATTTCATGGCATGCCAGGAAGGTGGCACATTTCCTCTTTCCTCGTTAGTCATCATAGCCCAAAGTGGCATGAAATGCACATTACTATCAGATTATTCCCCTAATTACAAACAAGGTCTTCATTTGGCAATCTCAAAATATCAATTGTGGTGTAAAAATCGTGAGAAATTATAGTCTTATTATAATTCTACATGTATTAAGAATCCAGCCAAAAATGTACTTTAGTGAAAGTTATTTTCCTTTTATAATAAAATGGTCAAAATTTGGATTCAATTAAGAAGCTCACAGCAAATGACACATTGAGCTATATTGTGATAGTTTTTTTTTCTTCATTAAGGAATTTGAATGGATGCTTTAAACTAAAAATGCAAATGAAATAAGTTGGAGCTATTAAAGTTTTTATATATCCAGCCATTTGAATATCTAAATAGGAATAAAAGGAGTAAGGTTTTTTCCTTGGAAATTCAATTAAGAGTAAAATGTATCTCAAGTGAAGTATAAAAACCCTACTATATATTAGCAGTATGTTTTTTTGTGATTCTAATTAGTTTGCTTGAAAGTCAAAATCAGATTCCTTTTAATTTAAGGTCTTTGCAATGGGCCTGCAGGCAACGGACTGGGCATTCGCATAATCGGGGGTAAAGAGGTTCCAGGCAGTGACGGGGAGATTGGAGCATATGTGGCCAAAGTCTTACCTGGTGGAGCAGCAGAACAGTCTGGAAAGATTGTAGAAGGTAAGACTTTAAGGGTGCATTTTTTAAAATCTTTTGAATTTGTTTAATTGAATTTGCCACGTACATTTCCATGCAATAATTTGTTTCCTTAATCATGAAGTTTAAAAACTAGATCATGAACCTCACCAGATTCTCAGATCTTCACAGGGAAGATCGTCCTTCTGACATTAAACATGGTTTGACGTAATGTTGAATGAAGAAGACTGGAAAAAGAAATAAATAGATCTGTATCTGCATGGTGATTCGTCACCTTCAGGCAGCAGGGATGACTCATTCATAAAGTGAAGAAGTATAAAGATAGATGAGGCCAGGAATAAGCAGCAGTTGAGGTTCTAGTCAAACTGGGTTTTTATGTTATGGCATGTGTGCTGCAGCTAAACTTTACTGTGGATTTTAGAGACGGACGGATGTTTATGCATGAAAATACTTTAGTTTACACAAACTAAACCCTTAGTTTTTACCTTTTTCATTAAAACCCTTTATTTACCTGTAAAAGTGAACTTATCTTTGGCAAATGTTGTAGTTCATGGTTCATTCCGCTTGACATGTCATTTTGAATGTTCAGTAAAGATGGACATGCCAAATTTTTTTTTGATTACGTTTCTAATATTCGTGAAGTCATGAAAGCTATAAAGTAACGCACGTGAAATAAGAAGAGTCAAGAGTCAATCTTTTATTTTTGATTCTTTACATTGCATTTCTTTGCCTTGACAGCTGCTTTGCTTGACAATCCTTGCCATTCTTTCGACCAGCTTCATAATGCAATCACCTGAAATGCTTTTTAAACACTTTTGAAGGATTTTCTACATATTCTAAGCACTTTTAGGCTCATTTTCCTTCATTCTGCAGTCCAGTAATGTTACAAATGAATGAGTCGAGTTAAATGTACATTTTAAGCTTCATGGTACATTTTTCCCCACTCTTTTCAGTTGGGCTTAATTCTGGTGACTGTGGAAGCCAGGTCATCTGCTGTAACACACCCTCAATCTCCTTCATTCATAGAAATCTCTTACACAACCTGGAGGTGTGCTTTGGATCATTTTCTTGTTGGAAAAACAATAGAAGACTTAATTAAGAACAAATCAGATGGCACGGCGTGTTGTTGTTTTAGCCATACTGGTTAAATAAAGATTTCTTGCTATATTATGGACCACTGCAACCACAAATAATGGCCTTCTACCAAATGCTGTTACTTATCCTATTACTATCTCGTCATAACACGGATACAGAAATGCATTATGGAAGAAAGGCATTAGACTAAAGAGCTTGTAATTTGGTACACAATGTAATTAGGGTGAGATAATAACCAAGAATTCATATATTGTAAAAAAAAAAATAATAATAATTAAAAAAAATAAATAAAATAATAATAATAATAATAATAATAATAATAATAATAATAATAATAATAATAATAATAATAATAATAAATGTCTGTTTGTATGATTTATCAGATTGAAGAATAGGTAATAGATTTTATGAAAGTTGTGGTAAATTATAGTCATTAAATTTTTGCAACATAGCTCAGCTCTGTTGCCATTGACATAAGTCAAATGTACTGGAGCTGCCTGGCCATCAAGGACTTTTTAAGATGTCCAGATTTATGACAGAATCGTTATTTTAGAACTTTATAGGGCTTTTGCGGGTTGTTTTATACGTAGTAAATCTTGAAACCTGTATTGATCACAGTTGTAGCTGACAGGAAATACTAATGACATGCCTTTCTCCTGGCACAAGATTGTGCATGAGGGAACAGTAAATTATGACTGCTTTGGCTTTGTCTGTTATGTTGCATCCAGAAGATCCTGTCAAAGGAGAGATAGGTGGAAACCACACAGCACTGTCCCTGTCTGTGCTTAAGCTTTTTTAAGAGGCCTGAGCAAACAGCTGGTATTTTTCTAGTCTTCTAAAGCCTCTTCTGATGCCACTCATCTCTCTTGATATTTGTCTATTTTCTGCTTTAGTGACAAATTCTGCTTTAGTGACAAATTTTTTTATTTTTTTATTTCCACTTATATTTCCTAATGTTATAAAAAGATCAGCAATCTTGTTTCAGATATTTAAACAGATAAATTATTTTATTTTATAATTATATCAAATTTCAATCTAAAAAGGCTTGTGTGTGTGTGTGTGTGTGTGTGTGTGTGTGTGTGTGTGTGTGTGTGTGTGTGTGTGTGTGTCAGACTTATAAACCCCACATTCTAGATTTGAATCACATGAAATCTCATTTTGTACTTTTATGTCCAATTTCCTCCAAATCTATTTTTTTCCATGAAACACAAATTAAGATTTTTCTAAATGACCCGTGTTCATGAAATTGTTCATGTTCATTCATATTTTGAAATATATTCCAGAGGATTTTACCAGAAATGTTGATTATTGTTGTATTTATGTTAGATTTTGTAATAAAAAAAATGTAAACAGCCTGGGGTGTTTTTTTGATTAAACAATAAATTAAAACAAATATTTTAATTCTAAAAACATCCAGGTTTACGGTTGTATTAAGCATGTAAATTCATGCAACTATAATTAGAGAAATCCTCTTTCACATAAATCAATGCAATTTTTTTTAATGGAAAAAAAAAACTTTTTTCACATCACATTAGCAATAAACTCCTTTTCTGGTATCTGTTGTTTTTAGCTCATGAACAATTGCAATATTCGCTTATAGTATCATGCCTAAAACAAAGATTAAATCTAACCTTGTGCATTAACATTTGCTTCCTCTCTGAGTGAGATCCTTCCCAGTATATCACATTCCACCCATGTAGCAAATGTCAAATGTTTCAGCACTGTGTTCGAGCGTTGGAGGTGTGTGTGGTCGGCATGGATACAACAGCTCACAGATTTTCTGTTATACAGTAAGGCTAAGGCAGAAAACGAGGTTGTTAAAGAAGTGTCAACAGGACATTCATTTCCTATTCCGCACCTTTGAGTGGATGCATGTGTTAAGTCTGTGAGCAGTAACCACGCCATACACTGACCCTGCAGGCATGCCAACGCTCTATCGCAGGGTGGGAGCGCTGCGACGTAGAAAGAGGGCTTACCTAGCCTACCTCAAGACTCGTTTTCACCTGTGTAAGTGCTCCGAGTAGGAGCTTGTGTTTGAGTTTGTGGTTGCTGTGGGGTGCACTACACTTTTGCTATACCTTGCTGAGTGTGTTTGGGTGTTAAGCGTTATAGATGTTCTGAGATGGAGTGATGCGGTGTTGATCTTTTTAGCAAATTATGCTTAATAACAGTGTGTGTATTACTGATTGCATGCAATTCTATGTGTAGGAATGCAGGTCCTGGAATGGAATGGCATCTCTTTGTCTGGCAAAACCTACGAGGAGGTTCAGGGATTGGTCAGTCAACTATGTGCAGAAGCAGAGCTCTGTGTCAGACTGTAAGTGTCAGAGTATGTTTTTAATATAGAGTTAACTATGATTTTTTTATCAATGTCTGATTAGTCAGGTTTTAATCCTATTTCTCATCTATTCTATTTTATTTTAGGGATCTGAACATGCTGTCAGACTCCGAGGGCTCCCACTTGGACCTTCATGAGCAGACCAAAGCAGGTACAATAAAAACAAAACAAGAAAATTAGAATTTGCTCAATTGAGAAGACTTTTAATGTCAGTACAATATAATGTATAATGTTATGTATTGTAACATGTGGTGCAAGGCAGGATACAAGGTAAACGTGGGGCAAATTACAAACAAGATAACAAAATAGGCAGGAGAAGCTGATCAAGATTAACCTATAATCATAAACAAGGAAATGAATCCAGGGTCAAAACCAGAAAGTGCAACAAACCATAACACAAAAAAAGGAACTATATCTAGATACTCAAAGAAAACAAAGGCTTGGACTTAATGAAAACGATGCACGGAAAGACAATGAACAATGACACACAGAGGATATAAAAAGGCAAACTTATCAAGAATTACTACAGAACAGGTGAGCACAATCGAGCAACAGACCAATAACAGGACAGCAGTGGAGTCAGGACTAGGACAAAAATCAAAACACACGGCATCATATAATGAATATTGTCACTGGTAACTGTGAACCAAACGGGGAAAAACATGCCACATATTTATTAAAGGAATGACAAACTTATTACAGGAATACCCAAGTGATTTTCAGCCTATTCTCAATCGACAACATTTCACACAATACACATCAGTCGTTTCAACACATATCTTTGTAATCAGAAAAGTGTGAAAAGCATTTTTCTCTAAAGTTACTTAAGATTAAAAGCCTAAGGGCGTTTGCCGAATTCCTCAAATAAAGTTTTAAACTTATGTGACTATATAACACATTTAAAATCAAGATAGACAGACATGGACATGTGAATGTATTACTAAATGTGTTTGTTTGTAGGTTTATGAAGGAAAAAAATGTCACACAATTCTTGTTTAAATGCAACAATAAATTTAATTTCATTTTAGTTTGTATTATTTATAAGTATACATCTAAGTACATAAAACTATAGACACTAACTTACACACAACTCGAAGAAAAGAACTCCATGATGCAAAACACAACATGGTGGGAATAGATAGAAAGGGTAATTGCATGTGTGCAGAGATGGGAAGGAATAAAGATAAGGGTGGGCAAGGACATATGAACAAACAATCCATAGCATGATACATGAAAAACACACTGCCAGTACAAAAAAAAAAAAAAACAGACACAAGACCACAGGAATAAATAGGGAAGGTAATTGGGGAGATGTGAGGAACAGGTGTGCAGAGGAGGGAATGGGTAAAAGATAGCGCAGGGCAAACACGTGAACAAACATAAGACACATGCACAGGATATAAACAAATCCTACCAGAACGTCTTCCTGGGGTTTAGACAGGGAATACTCGGCTAGTACCCCATCTATGACTGTCCAAGCATAACCCTGACAAAGCTAGTGATGACCGAATCAAGGTATAACTCTTAAGGTGATATGAGGAAGAAAGCTTGAGGGGACTCAAAAGAAACCCACCCTCTTCTGGTTGACACTGGATAGTGGGATTATAAATCATTACAGTATACATGTGTAGAAAGGTAAAGACAAATAGAATTAACTGTGTTAAAAATATGTTATGCAGGGGCAGATGGTGAGTAAGTATCCTGCACAGGATTTGATTATTTATGATTACAACAGCAGTTCTTAGGTGCAAATTTAGAGTATAGGTTTTGTAATGCTGACATTACTGTAAAATGTCAGCATTCTTCTGAAACCGTTCTTCGGAAAACAAAGAACATGTACAAATAGATTTCCTCTGAGCTCCCTCCATGCTGTGCGTAGAACGGCCACCAAGGTCTCCAGGTGTTGACCCCAAGCAATTGGCTGCAGAGCTTCAAAAGGTGTCTCAGCAGCAGGCGCCCAGCTCCACAGCCTCCTCACTGACGGCGCTGGACAAATCTTCGGCTTCAGGAGCTTCCAGCTCTGTGCCAAGCCCCAGGCAGCCTGCTTCACCTTCCGTTAGCAAGAAACGTCACAGCAAGGTGCCCATACACACATGCACGCGCACACACATGCATGCACACATGCACAGACACACACACACACACACACACAAACACACACGCTTCCGTTAGCAAGAAACACCACAGCAAGGTGCCCAAACACACACACATACAAACACACAGACACATGAATACGAACACATAGAAACATGCATACACACAAACAACATACAAACAAACACAAACACATACACTCACACAAGAGACACCACAGCAAGGTGCCCAAACACACACACACACACACACACACACACACACACACACACACACACACACACACAGTCCTGCATGTACACCCTGCTATACCTTCCAATAGCAAGAGACACCACAGCAAGGTGCCCAAACACACACACACACACACACACACACACACACACACACACACACATAGTCCTGCATGTACACCCTGCTATACCTTCCAATAGCAAGAGACACCACAGCAAGGTGCCCAAACACACACACACACACACACACACACACACACACACACACACACACACACACACACACACACACACACACACACAAACACACACAAACACACACAAACACACACATAGTCCTGCATGTACACCCTGCTATACCTTCCAATAGCAAGAGACACCACAGCAAGGTGCCCAAACACACAAACACACACACACACACAAACACACACATAGTCCTGCATGTACACCCTGCTTTACCTTCCAATAGCAAGAGACACCACAACAAGGTGCCCACACACACACACACACACACACACACACACACACAAAAAACATACAATCATACAGACACACATACATATACACACAAGCATTAAACCAAACACACACACACACACACACACACACACACACACACACACATACACACACACACACACACAGTTCCGCATGTACAGCTTGCTTTTATATAATACAAAAGCAAAGCACAACATTACACTTTCATGGACTCTAATCCACATTTTATATCTTTGTCTAGACCTCAGAAGCTGCAAAAACCCAGTCTCACCCAATCACAGGAGAGATCCAGGTAAAGCTGACACTGTTATTTAAGCCTGTTTGTTTGGTAGCTTGATTTTAAACACTGATGAGATTGTAGTATATCCGACTGTGCTTTGTCTCACATCTCACCTGCTTTTTTGTAGCTTCAAATCAATTATGACAAGCAGCTGGGCAACCTCATTGTTCATGTTCTCCAAGCACGCAACCTGGCACCACGGGACAACAACGGCTACTCTGACCCCTTTGTAAAAGTCTACCTTCTGCCTGGAAGAGGGTAAGTGAAATCCAGAGACATTTTGTTACACATCATAGCTTGAATCTAAGGATTATCTATGGAAAATATTTAGTGTGGAAAGGTTTAAATGCGTCTAAAGATTTGATCTTCATTTTAGCGCAAAAAAGATTTGCATCCCTCATCCCCATGGTTTTGAATGAAATAATCTATCTGTCCTTTATTTTACAGTTTAGCTTTAAATCAAACTCATTACAAAATGTTTAAAATAAAATACTTATATAGTCACATACTTGTAATAATATAACTTATACCATTGTATTGTGTTTGAATCTGATTGGTCAGTAGGTGTTGTGTTTTATTCCTTACCTAAACCTAAAATACTAAAAATCTTATTTATATAAATGTATATATTAATATATTTTGCCATAAGTAAATGCATTAGCTTTTAGCTTTACCATTGCTAAACCTTTATTAAAAATGTGAAATTGCTTTTAACAGCTAATGGGATTCTTGTGTATAATTACAATTAGCACTCAATCATCAAAACATTTTATATTATATATTAATAATGTATTATATTATGTGATAATGTAACCAATGGAGTACTTCTTGTTTCGTGAGAGAGATGGGGATAACATTATAGAAAAATCAATATGTCTTTTTGGTTTATATGTAACTTGAGAATTCCTCTGTCCTGAGTTATTGTGTAGTTGTGTGTTTGTTGCTCTAATGTATGCGTGTGTTAGGTCTATGACCAGCTGTCACGGCACTAGCCATATCGAGCCTGCTGAGATTAAAGCAACGCTATTGCTATGCTCCACTAGGGCATGAACGCATGGGCTCCTGCATAAGCATCAGTGCACACACAAGCACACACACACATACATATTCACACTTATACACACATACAGTACAGTCACAATGAATTTCAGAAATATTTAAACTCAGCCTTTGCATGGACTACGCCAGCCACATGCCGCACTGTTTTGCTCATTCATTTTCTCTGCTTCTTTCTCTGGCTTACACACACAAACACACAAACACATATACACACACACACACACAAATTGTCACACAACAACACACGCCTTATGGATTGTTGTCTGTTTCTGCTGCATGCTGGATCCCCACAGTCAGGTCATGGTTGTGCAGAATGCCAGGTATGTTTTTCTGTCCTAAAGTACCATCAGATCTTTACTCATGCTCATATCACTATAGATACAGCACATCTGAATGGCTCAATAAAGTACCTTTGATTTGTTCAGCCTTAGTTGCTTTTCTTTTTTTCTTTTTTTTTTTAGTTGTTTTCTTTGCTTTTTAAGATCACTAGACTTCTGCTCTTTTTCATACTTTCATAACTGTCACTGTAAAAGAAGTATAGGTCGCTGTAGGCCTATACTGTGCCTTGGGCTGTGTGTAACTCATTGTTCAGTGATGTGAGGTGTTACACTCCAAATGTAAATGTAACACATAGTTGTTTGGTACTTGATTTGTACCCTGGAGTGACCCCTTGTGGTGTGTGATCTGGTTGCAGCGCTGAGAACAAAAGAAGATCCAAACATGCCCAGAAGAGCTTGAACCCAGAGTGGAATCAAACTGTTATCTACAAGAACATTCATTTGGAGCAGGTGAACTATCTAGTATATTGTAGGATTGAAGGACAGTATTTATTACGTACCTATAACAGCATGATACGTTGGGTGTTATTCCTTACAAAGTGCAAGCTCCGTATTATAACATGCAGTAATGATTGTTAAGGGAACTCTCTGGAGCTTCATTTAAAGTGTACATCGTGCGTATATAACGTTGAACAGGGGTTCAAAAATGTCAGGGTTCAAAAATGTCAAGAAGTAGTAGAGAGGATTCAAAGTGTTGGATAGCTTTCAAAAATAAAAAAGGTCACAAGTCACTTAAAGCCGACTCAAAAAACCCATCACTTTTTAGTGAGCTTTTAAAGCTCTGCAGTCCACAACAATAGAGGTCTCAATTAGGAAATAAAATCTCTTCAGAGAAAATCGGAGGCTTTGGTGTGAACAGGGATCAGTCTCCAGCCTCCCAGAAGTACTTTAGTTTAATTAAGACCAAAGCTTCTTCAGTTTCCTCAGCTTTTAGAGGCGAATAATGACATCCCCCAACTGACGTAGTGTTGCTGGACTGCTGAGGCGAGGCAAAGAGGTATTAATTGAGAGACAACAGAAGGTAGTGAAGTGTGCAGAGTTGACATTTGCAAACACACCATCTGGACTTCTTTGCTGTTTTGCTAGTTGTGCTGATAGTGATTGATACTTTTAGCTGTTGTTTATTACTTGCCAGAAATATTTACAGGGTATATAGTTGATACTGAAGAGTACCTGCCTGGTCAGGATCATATTACTTTAAAATTAGGCTAGAATTTACATATTATATTTTATTAATAAACAGTTCCACACATGTCTAATTGCGGCTAATTATGAACTTGTGTTATGTAGATGATGAATTCAGAATGTTCTAGTGCTTCCTGGGGCATGTTAATTTTAGGCAGCTCCTTCAATTTCCTCAGCTTTTGGAAGCGGATAAATGTATTAGCTAAATAAAGCTGATGTTCTCTGTTTTGTGTGTATGCATGTATTTAGCTGAGGAAGAAGACATTAGAGGTCAGTGTATGGGACTATGACAAGTGCTCCTCCAATGACTTCCTGGGAGAGGTGGGAAATCGGCTATTTTACACCCACACACACACACACACACACACACACACACACACACACACACACACACACACACACACACACAAACCCATAAAAGCTCAACCCAGGTTCTGTTACATGCTGTAGGTGCTGATAGACCTGTCTAACACTGCTCAGCTGGATAACGTGCCTCGATGGCTGCCTCTGAAAGAGCAGTGTGAAGGAGAGCACCACCGGCGCTCACACTCAGGCCAGGGACGCCAACATTCATCCAAAACAGCCAGCGGGCACTCCCCGAAAACATCTGGGCACAGCAGTCAGGACTCACCTAAATCCTCTGTCATCAAGAGTCGCAGCCATGGCATCTTCCCCGATCCTGCCAAGGGTATGTTCTGCTCAGTATTCATCTTCAAAGCTGGATTCCTGCTCCTTCCTTGGCCGTTTTCCTTTTGTGTTCCTCTTCATCTTTACCACTTAGATTTGATCTCTCAATTTTGCTGTCCTTGCTTTTCTCGCTCTTCTGTCCCTGTCCTCTGTCCCTTCATTCCCTGTTTCAACCTGTGCCCAGCCTATATGACTCACTCTTCATAGCTTTGGCTCCATACTCTATCCCTACATTAAATCCTACATCAAACCCCCTGTGCTGAATTAAAGATGTAGTCAGGGACTCTTAAATCCATACTCCTGAAAAATATCTCAGACTGCTAAGGCAAGAGGTGGACCTGTTGAAAACAAACTGCCTGGACATCATTGTCCTGATTGGTTGGATAGCGAAGGTCCACATCATTTGTTTTAGATATATTTAGCAGCACTGCTGATTTTTTTCATTTATGTCAGAAAATGGTGATTACATTTCTATGACAGAAACTCTGGCAATAGTGCTGGTGACAAGTCATATCACGAGTATATATTAATCCGCGTATTAAATAGAATGATAATACTTCTTTGTACCAGTTTGCACAGGGATTTATCTGGTGGACTTTTAACGACAATCTAAGGCTAATATTAAACTCATTTTAAGATTTTAAAGGAAAACATAAAAATAATTTTATTGTATTGACAAATTACTGAAACCACATTTAAATCCTTCCTTGCAATGTTTACAGTCCAGGTGCACATGAACACTGTGGGGTAAATTTAACACTTTTACCGTGTACGCTGTCCAGACCACAACGCTGTCCAGCTCTCCATCATAGCCTTCCCATACAGGCTGAGACCGGTTTGGCCAAACAAATATCACTCATTAAACTGATGTCACTTTAAGAATCACACTAACTATTATCTCTATAAATATAGTTAATATAAGATATGAAACATCAATAAACAGTGATATAAATAAAACATTCTAAATGGTAGCTCAAAATCAGACATTCAAGCATCAGAAAAGTTTAGAAAAGCAAAAAACAAGAAGCTCAGCATCGTATTTTGGTTGTTTTAGACACACAGGTTCCCACTATTGAGAAATCTCACAGTAGCCCCAGCACGTCGAAGCCATCTCCCTCCGAGGGCCAAAACCGCTCCCATGGAACCCCACGCGCTCACGGCAAAAGTGGTGCATCCCGGGCACACCCTGACGACTCCAAGGCAACAGCTGAAGCTGCCAGTGAACAGCATCGCCTCCAACCAAGTAAACGACGCAAATAAAGCCCCCACAGCACGGCTGCCTTCACACTCATCTGCTCTTTCTTTGCTGCCGTTTTTTTTTGTTTGTTTGTTTTTCTTTAGATATATATATGTATCTATACATATATATATACATATATATTATTTTTTTTGGATTCTCTCTCCCTTGTTCTGGTCCCAATGTGATCACAGTCTGTTCACCTCATCGCTTCCTCTCCTGTATGTTCTGCCCTGTGTGTTGGAGACACTTCACTACTCTACACGCAACACACTTGCACGCTCGCTAGCAATAGAGCCAATAAATTTACAAAATAAAATATTTAAAGCTACGGCGTACCTCTAATGATCCATTTTAGAATAGTGACACTAAACAAAATAATGTAATTAAAAATTAAATAGTCTTATAATCTATGTTTTTATGTGTATTTTAACTAGAGCAATAAACAGACTTGGTTACTTGGAAGAAGACATCATTAATGAAATAAATGGAAACATAACAAATTAATTTAAGCAGGTCAACGCTCACTAGCTAGCAGGTGAACAAGCTGCTTACTATACTACTGGGGGTCAGACTGTCAATTACTGCTGGAGAATTTGATCCAATTTGTCGAGTCCCCTGTTTCCTGGGGTAGAGCCGTTTGCTGCAGTAATTAATTCAGAAAAATAGCTGGGTCCAGCCCTGTTATTGTCCAATTAGGTTCAGCCACAGCAGCACCAGGACCCTCCTCACCAGCAATAAGGGAGTTTTCTACCGCCAACTGATCCCAGACTTCTGCTGACTCCACCATTTTCCAGTCCTTTCCTTTTCATTGTCCCACCGGGTCATGTCCCAAATGACCCAGCTTTTTCTGCTGTCCTTTGCACCAATGAGCCGGCTGTGCATGTGGCCTCCGCCCTACAACCAACCTGCCTACCCTCATTATATGCCTCTTATTCTCCCTGTGGCTACTGCCGGCCCACAATGCACCTCAGTGGACGCGCTATGCCCCCTATATGCCCCCTCAGCCAGGGAGGGCACACACTGTGGCTGCATGTGACTTTAAAATACAGTAAAAAGCTGGTGGTTTCCATGTTGTACAGAGTTCATACTCTGAGTCTCCATCTCCTTGCCCTTTCCCTAACTTCCCTCAAACCTTCCCTCGTCCCTTTTCCTCCAATGTTTTGGGTTTTTTACATGACCTCAACCCCCAACCTTACCCAGCCCAAACTGGCTGCCTCTCCCTGAGACAACAGAGGCACAGCGTAGCAGGTGTACTCACCCTAGAGACAGCCTTGTCCAACACACCTGGCAATGAGATCACTGACGTCCGTCACCTGACCCTCCGAAAAGCCATGTCGGAAGAAAGGCCTCAGCGGGATAGAGGTGAGAGAGAGAAAGAAAAAGAGAGAGGATGCTGGATTACTAACGCACATCTACAGAGAGATGAAGAGGGCTAGACATGCAGATAATTCATGCAGCAAGATTCAGTCTTGTACAACACTCCCATCAACCTGCTTCACTAAAACCAGATGATTAAAAAAAATATTATCATCATATGACCCAATGCCACGGCTAACTGTACACGTCCTTTATGTTGGTCCCTGGTGTTAGTGAAGCACATGGAGCCAAGGTTGAAGAGTGTGTTTAAAGAAGGCTGTGTGCATGAATTATGTGTCAGACAAAAAATAAAAACATGCATTTCACGCCACACCATCACTCATCACTCAAAAGCAAGGTACAACAGGTCTGTAAGACTTAATAAGGAAATTAAAATGCACATTTTTCCAAACAAAATGAACATCCATTAACCACAATTTAAATAGAATGAATCACATCACACACACACGTAGCTAATACACTTACTAATGAATGAGTTCTGTGTGTAAATGCTTCTGCTGCTGTTCTGTGTTGTCTGCTTTGCATATCTGTGTTCTTCAGAGATTTTTGTCAGTAGGTGCTGTCTTATAAGCTGTTTCCATGTAGTCCGTAGTGCATTATAAATGTGTGTATGTACACCACTGCTAAAAGTCTGGAATCCTTTGTGATACTGATGAATAATACGCGATAGGCATCGATTCGTTCTATATACGTCTAGCTGAAATTCGAATCACAGGTTTGCGTTCTAAGATTTTGAAAAATGAGCACACTTTGACATGACATTTTTATGACACTTCATTAGCATTTGTTGCCTTCATGTGAGAAAAGAAAAGAAAAGAAAAGAAAGGCAGGTGAGGGAACAAACGTTAATAGCTGCTGCAACACAAGTCATAACAAGATCCAAATAGTTTTACAAACATTCCTCTACATTATATGTAACTATAAGTGAATATAAAGTAGAAGAAGAAGAAGAAGAAGAAGAGGAATTATCAGTAGGTTGCCATGGTATAACCAGAAATAACACTCTGACACTCAGAGTCAGACAGTGATTATTCTCTTCTGACTGCAGGATCTTGACGTAGCCTCTGGATATTAATATCGCTTTTTCAGTCACAGTGCAGTCTATAGCTGTCACAGTCATTCAGACACACCTGCAGTTCTATTTATCCTTCTATACACAAATAACAATTATTTAGAATGTTCTTTGTACAAGTTACTTGCATCATAATCTTATCTAGACTGAAGAAAATCTGAGTAGTGCTTGCCGTGCCAAAACTGGTCCCCTAACGGACAGACAGGGTGCCCATACTTTTGGAAACGTGTGGTCAGAAAGGGTGGCAAAATTATTGGATGCAAGTACAAAGATGGGGTGGCGATACAGTATATTTACAGTATATATTCGCTGATGCTTGTGGTTACACAATTACACTTGACATTTTCTTTCCACTGTCGCTTCTGGCTTTCACATTAGGGATAAATATTTGTTTAAATAATAATTATTAGCCTTTTTTTCTTATTTTGAATTGAATTAAATATATATCTCTTGTTGTTCTCCCCGTGCCTCGGGGGTTTCCTCCGGGTACTCCGGTTTCCTCCCCCGGTACAAAGACATGCATGGTAGGTTAATTGGCATCTCCGGAAAAATTGTCCATAGTGTGTGAGTGAATGAGAGTGTGTGTGTGCCCTGCGATGGGTTGGCACTCAGTCCAGGGTGTATCCTGCCTTGATGCCCGATGACGCACATGCTTCCAGTGACCCGAGTAGTTCGGATAAGTGGTAGAAAATGAATGAATGAATGAATGAATGAATGAATGAATATACCTCATGCAAAAGATTAATGCCAAATTTTAGCAGTAGTGTATATGTGTTTGTGTCTGCACATGTCTGTGGCTGTAAGGTCGCTCATTCATACTGCATGCAGCACACAGTACTGGGCAAAAGTCTCAAGTACTGTAAACTTTTAATTTTTATCTTAATTCCTCCTCCTTACTATGTCAATAAAAAAAGAAAAAGACATTTTAAATTCCAAACACTAATTGGAAAGTTTAAGGGAACAGCAAAACTTATTTCATTAAGGACACATTTAAATATACATAATATTAATAAATATATAATAAAATGTAAAATTTAGGCTTTTTTTTTACTATTTATTGCTCTTTATTTAGCCACATCTCATTTCATTCAGACCTTTGCACAGTACTGTAGTTGTCAGAAGCAAGAATGTGTAGCAGGCCAAGCTTGTTTCTTTTTCTAAACATGTTCTGATTCATTTGCTGCTGGATAATGAAGACTTTAGGCCGGTGGTAGTGCGCTGCTGTATAAGATAGGATAATAGTCTAACTTATACAGTACACTTTTGAAACAGTGTCCCGCAGCCATAGATCTGCTGATGCTCCTGTTACTGCAGCCTCACTGGACAGCGGTCTGAGTGGCAGCGCCTTCAGTCTATTGGAAGAAGAAGGAGAGACGAACGGAGTGGACAGCGCCATCTTCCAGGTTCCACGATTGTACGTTTGCAATTTATTTTAATGTTATTCTCATTTCACTTAAACCGTCGTGCTTTGAACAAACCTACACAAAAAGAGCATGGATAAATATTCTTTAGTTTTAGACAAAATGCAATGAATTTAAACTGTAATGTCGCTAATATTTAGGAGGTTATCATTTTAATCAGATACCTTCAATATAAGTGTTGTATCAAAATGATTATCATGTTTGTATCTTTAACTAGCGGAAAGATTCCAAACGGGACTGATGTCGTAATGTCGATACATGGAGAAACCGAGGGTAAGCGAGTGTGTATTTGGAGGTTTGTGTGTGTCAGAACTGTGTCATGTAAAGGATACACCGTATTGTGTCACAAAAAGATGTGAATTGGTGAACTGATTTAAATTTCAATCTGTATCCAGATTTCTGTAAAGCTACTTTGTGACAGCATCCATTGTTAAAGCAGTAAAGCATTGGAATTGCAGTGAATTGAATTTATTGACATCATTTTGCACATTTTGCCATCTTTTGATGGTTAAATAAAGAGTAAGTAGATATAACTTATAATTACAGGAATATATTATAGATAAAACTGGCATTGAATTATTTAACTATTTAAATGTACAGGCGTTAGTAAATAAAGTCAGGTAACCCTTTTTCATTAGAAAAGTCTATAAACTGCTACCAAACCGTTTATAGACGGTCATCGACTACTAATTCTAAACAGTTTAGGTCACCGATGCTTTCTTGGATCTTCTATCTACACCCATAATTTATACATTTAATAAAATCACATTTTTAATATAGTCGTGAGTGTGAAAAGGTAGATGGTGTGTGTGGGTGGATCATGCAGACACACTGTCTATTTTCATCTGAGCACTGATGACATTTCAGGTGCTGAATTGTTCAAGAATTTTCACACAAGACAACACGACACAACAAAAGTGCGGTGCTAATTCTAGCAGATTAGTGAGTAGTATATATTGTAGCGTGTATATTGTGTGTGTTAGGGATTTGTAGAGATGGTGGATGTGAGTGCAGGTTATTACATTGTGAAAACAAAAACTAAAAGCCTGAAGTTATAAAAAAAAAAACTATGAGCAATACTGTGGACCCACATAACAACAAATGAGAAGAACAACAAAAGCTTGACAATTGTGTTTCTCTGGATAACGGCATCTGCTAAAACAAGTGAAAGTGATGGGGATTATGGGTAGTGTAGTTAAGCCTTCTTTTGATGCCAACATTAGGTGTACAATTATTGCTGACCATTTGTTCGTTCCATTAGCCACCGCTGTTATGATATTAATTTATTTCTTTCACAGGATTCATTCTCAGTTACACTGATATGGTAGTGTGTGTTGTGCTGATAAGAATATTACCGTGTGGATTATGTTGCTAGGGTTATAAAACAATGTGTACGCAATATTGAGAAGCAATCCTCTATACATCGGCCAAATTGTTAGCCTGTTTGAAATCAGAAAAGAAAGGAAATAAGGAAACCAGGGAAAAAACTCATACCAGGTGCACACATTAGGTAACAGACCAATGATAGGACAGGTGACTAGAATCAAAATATAATAAAAAATCAAACGTAGTAGCAGGATATATACTGCATATAGAGAGGGTGGATTCATGACAACAAAACTGCTTTCACTTAGATGTTAATTGATGGAATGTATATTTATAATCACACCCTCCAGAGACACCTAAATGAGGATGAGGTTCTCTTTTGAGTCTGGTTCCTCTCAAGGTTTTTTCTTTTTCCATCTATGGGAGTTTTTTCTCACCACAGTCGCCTATATAAGTTTAAAAATAAAATTAAAATGCAAAAAATAAAATAAAATATGAGTTTAATATTAATCACAGCCCTTTGTATAACATTAATCTTTGTATAATATTAAACTTTCTGTATTTTGTTTCTTTTGTTCTGTAAAGCTGTTTGGAGACAATCTCCATTGTTAAAAGTGATATACAAATAAATTTGAATTTGAATTTAGATGTTTTATTTAGTGGATTCCAGATTTCTTCAAATTTCTTCTCATAACAGTTTCTCAGTCATTCTGCATACTAAGTGTGCTTGATGCTCACATAACATAATAACTTGTGTGGAAGTCTTTCCACACATATTACATTCTGCAAATGATTAAATATTCATTACATGCTAAATGTATCATGTGTGTTTAGGTAAAACCCAGGTCATGGGGGAGATAAAGATCGCTCTGAAGAAGGAGATGAAGACTGAGGGAGAGCATCTGGTACTGGAGATCCTTCAGTGTAGAAACATCACATACAAATTTAAGTCTCCTGACCACCTGCCAGGTATCTTGATTATCATGATTAACAAATTGTTAACCTCACATTATTACAGAAATTGGACAGCAATCATTTCAGCAAGAGATACGGAATCTTACATTTGCACAAATTCAAAAATATATATTTAAATTGAAATTCCTGAAACCCCGAGATTAAAATTCCTAAATTGAAATTCCTGAAACCCCGAGATTAAAATTCCTAAATTGAAATTCCTGAAACACTGAGATTAAAATTCCTAAATTGAAATTCCTGAAACCCTGAGACTTTCCCATTTCCCATCAGGTTGACACTCTGATTATTATCTTCGTCCATTACCTCACATTATTACTTACTTTCTCTATTCTCTCATTTCTTGTATCTTTTTTCTTTATGTCAGCGTACTTCACGTTATTTCCCTCATCCCTTTTGTTTTTGTCATTTTTTTCCAGCATCATTTAATTTCTTTATTTTCCCGTGTTCTTACTTTCTTGCTCTTTCAATCTCTCTCTGTTATTTTTCCTCCTTTCTTTCTGCCTCCCTTCCTTCTATCTTAGTAACACTTACTGGTGCTGCTCCTCATTGCTGTTGTGTTTTTAAACAGACATGTATGTCAAGCTCTATGTGGTGAACATAGCCACACAGAAGAGGATCATTAAAAAGAAAACTCGGGTGTGCCGTCATGACCGTGAGCCGTCCTTCAACGAGACCTTCCGTTTCTGCATGAACCCCACTGGACATTCCATTCAGGTGAAGTTTCACATTTAGTCAACAGAATCCTCACATTCATTCTATGCTACGGAGACAAGCACAGTCCGAGTGGCTTGACTGGCTCTGAGTCAGCAAATTAAGTTTCCATTCTAGGTACATTGCTAATTTAAAGCACTTTAGGCCACCACAGGGATTTTGTTATGACCAGCTGCTCCCAACCTCATTCTGTTCAGGTCAAAATGACCTATTAAAAATGATTACTGAGCAATGTACAATATGGGAATTTATGTTCGGGTCAAAAGACCTAAATACAGACGCTAATTTCTATTATAGAGATTGTGTTCATTCATATGAATCGGTGTTTTTTTTTTTTTTTTTAAACTTTACAGTAAAGGTTCCTGTTAACTGATATTAACAAACCAGAAACTTTAGCTTTAATTAAACAGAAAATGTTTAAAAGCTAAAAGGTTAACCTTTGTTTAAATGTGAATGAAATGCACCTGGGGGGGCACAGTGGTTTAATGGTTAGCGGTCAGCACGTTCGCCTCACACCTCCAGGGTCGGTGTTCGATTCCCGCCTCCGCCTTGTGTGTGCGGAGTTTGCATGTTCTCCCCGTGCCTTGGGGATTTCCTCCAGGTACTCCGGATTCCTCCCCTGGTCCAAAGACAGGCATGATTGGCATCTCTGGAAAATTGTCCATAGTGTGTGAGAGTGTGTGTGTGCCCTGTGATGGGTTGGCACTCCATCCAGGGTGTATCCTTCCTTGTTGCCAGATGAGATAGGCTCACGGGGAGCACAGGCAAGGTAGTTTTGATAAGCGGTAGAAAATGAGTGAGTGAGTGAGTGAAATGCACCTGACTACCATTTCTACAATCTATAACTACATGACATTTACTCCAGCGAAATTCTGCACAATGCATTTTTACTGTTACTACATGAAACTCATTCTAAAATTTCTAAAACCTCTTCATATTTCTTACTAGCTCTAAAATTTAGTACATTTATATTTATGGTCTAAGGAGAAGCGGCCAGGCTTTCACTTTACTTCAATTTATATATATATATATATATATATATATATATATATATATATATATATATATATATATATATATATATATATGTATGTATATTCTATCCCTGGGAATATTAGAACTGAGTTTTTAGCCTCGGTTTTGAATTTTTACCAGAAATATGTTCATGAATTCCAGCAGTGAATTACTTACACAGAAGTACTTACTGTGCCTTGCATCACAATAAATACAGACTGTAGCTTACACTTTCTGTATGGTGTCATAAACACGGTACAGCGGTTTGTTCACATTAGCTAATGTGTTCAATAATGTCGGTTCAGAGAATTCATCCATCTCTAATTGCACACACACACACACACACACACACACACACACACACACACACACACACACACACACACACACACACACACACAAACACACACACACACGATTCTCAAGCATGTGAAAGACTCATTGTGTGTCAATACACAAGGCTTTCCATAAAAATTATGTTATTATGTTATTATTATTATTATTATTATTATTATTATGATTATTATTATTATTATTATTATTATTATTATTATGTTAAAAATGTTATTCCAAATTATTGCTAATTATTCAAATTCAGATACTTTGGCTATTTTAAAATAATTAGTTATCCTGTCCAGGCAGCCTTGTGCCACGAGTCATCAGATTTCCCAGTAGGATAAGCGTTGTAGCGAATGGATGGATGGAAAATAATTAGTTGTTTAATGCAGTTGTACTGATTGCAAATATTTCCTGACTGGTGTTTCTGGGCAAAGCTATAATATTAAAGGAGTAGGAGGCACACATTGATGACACTGGATCAAAGTGTTTGGTTAGTTGAAATGTAGCTTCTTGGCTATTGATCACTATAGTAGTATATAGTAGTATATAGCACTATAGTGTACATTTGACATATGAACAGAACACAAGGTCCTTATCAGTTCCACTTATTAATTAATTTTTTTATATGCAGCTCTTCCTGGTATCAAATGGGGGCAAGTTTGTGAAGAAGACTCTGATCGGTGAGGCCTACGTGTGGCTGGACAAGGTGGACCTGAGGAAGAGAGTGGTCAGCTGGCACAAGCTGTTGGCCACCACAGCTCAGATCCAGTCCTAGAGGAAGCAGAACTGAGCACAATAGTTTAACATTCACACACACACACACACACTCTCACATACACACAAACACACACTCTACAGGCTGTAGAGAAGTTACACTGAGAATCTTAGTCCCATGTCAGGGATTATGCTAATCTGCAATGGGGTGAGGTGGGGAACAGGGAGCAGGAAGTGTGCTGCTTACGTAAGTGTTTCCTGCATTTACACTGACGTGCATGGGGTTAAAGGTCAGCCTTAAGTAGGAAGTAGAGCAAACCAAGATGGAAGGGTTGTGTAAATGTTGAGCTGATTTCCATACATCTGTACACGCACACACACTTACCCGAGTGTATGTGTGAGAGAGTACACATATTTGTATCAACATAAATAGTCACCGGTCTACAAAAACAGGACAGGAATGAATGTTATGTTCATTCTTCTTACATTGCACACTTCTTACTTTTCTTCTTCTTCTTCTTCTTCTTTTTTTTGGGACATCTCACTGCCAAGTTCAGGTTTTAGAACACCTCACACAGAGAAATGATCTATCATAGAAGTATAGAATTATAGCATATAAACTTTAATTATCACTCTTAGAAGGATTTATTTATGATAGTTTGCAGACGGTAGATGAAAGATATTGTATTATTTTTGTATGATAGATCCATTATTAGAGTCGCATTTATCACTTCCTTCTCTCTCTCTCTCACTCTCTCACTCACTCACTCTCTATCTCTCTCAGATGTTATAATGTGTTGAAAGAAGAGATCATAATAGTGGATTTAATCTATATTTTGAAATATTTTATAGATATCAATAGCTGAAAACTGATTTATGTGGTGTTGTAGAAATATGTTTGGCTGGTGTCTACTCATATTTCCTTGCACAGAAAGAGCACTGATGCCCTTGTGACATTCAATCTGAATTTGGTTGAGTTAGATCTCTCTTTTTTTAAGAAATGAACCGTTCTGTAGAAATGGGGCTCTTCGGGATTTAAGTCTGAATGATTATCTACCAGAGAAAATTCTTTGGCTTCACTAAGGTCATAAAATCCCATGGAGAATCATACAGATCTTCTCAGATCATCTTTCTGATTGGCTCCTCTCTTTATTTCCATAGTTGAATGTTGCCATAAGATGTTAAAAACATTCAGGTAAAAAAAATTAAAAATTAACTAAAAAAACATTCTTATAGATGTTTTGCACTTTGTCTCTAGCATGTCTTGAATGTAATGTTCCATAGTGTAAGATAATTTAGAGATGGGCAGATAAGCAATTTCCCTAAAATCCCAGTCGAGTGTTGCCATGCTCGTTCCTATTACCTCAATTCCTTAAATAGTCACTTAATCAAAATTCCCAGACTGAATGTGGTGAGCTATCGTAAAGCTTAGACACAATGATTAGTTGAATTAGTTGTATTAGGTCTAAGAAAAAAAACCCTGCCAGGTCCACTGGGTCCTGTGAAGCACAGCAAGGGGTCTGCATTATATAAGTATATATAATTGGATTATTTTAGTTATTAGCCTGTTTAAATGGTCTTTTGGGTTGAATCCAAATATCAGTAACTCCATAAGTAAGTCCATAAATAATACTAATTTGAATACAACAATTATTTGAATGAATTGACTGACTCTTATAACAATGTTTTTAAGTGGAAAGTTCAGGATTAACAAGTTGACTGGCTTCTAATGATCAAATATATTATTGGTATAATATTGTAAGCTTATTAGGAGCCTAATATTATATAATTCATAAAATGAATCTGTACTGAAAGGATCAGCTTGGCAAATGCTCACATAAGTCGAGTGAAGACAAGGACTGGGTCTGTTTTTTATTTTTGATATTTTTTTACTGGATATCAAACTCAGTGTCTTTATTATTTTCAGAAACTCTGTTGCCATACTCTGTACGCAGACGTGCGCACTCACATAATGTGCCATGTGTAAGGTGTTTTGTTGTTTTTATTTAAATCGCTTCAACTGTCTCGATTAGTGGATGCCATAGTCATTATAGTCATTTAACCTGGATATATCAAAACCAGACTCATCAGTTCATTTGGTACAGAAATACAAATACGAAGGCTTGGTTATGGGGAACTTTTAATCTGTGTCATACTTTGGCCATATCCACAGGATGTAAGCAATTCTATGCAACCTACATGCATCTGGTATATCAACAATTTATGTGTCAGAGAAAACATTATGAATAAGAACTCTTTTTTATATTTTTCTATGCTTTTATGTATGCTTTTTTGTTTGTTTGTTTGTTTGTTTAATTTTTTTATTTAAAGGCCTGATTACTGAAAAAGTTATGGCTATGAAATTTCTGTTATGTCATGCTGCACTAAATATGAAGATAACACATCGAACCTTTACACTACCTTAACCTTCATCCAAGAGCTAGATTCCAAGAAAGTTCGGATGTATATACATTAACATAAATATCGACGTGTCTTGTGGTGGGTGATGTACATTGTGTGTTTACAAAGGTCTCGTAAGCACCTTTAACATTTAAACATAGCATCATCAGTTAGCAACGTTTATCGCCCATGTCATGTATGAAATTTTTGTTAGAACGTTCATGTACAAACATATGCACCAACTGAAACGTAGTCCATGCATATGTTTTCTTTATCCAAATATTAATATTCATATCTATTCAGTCACACTCCTGATTTCAAGATTCAATGCATGTTTTCCCCATTTCACCACTGACATAGTAAAAAAAATAAAAGTATTTCTTATCCTGTAAATAAAACAAAGCTTTCTTTTATACACATAGGATTTCTTTTGTTAACTTTCCAGTTCAGTACAAAAAGCATGTGTGAAAGCGAACAGCAGAGAGTGAGAAAGACACTCTTAAACACATGCGCTACGTGGAAGGAAAATCTCCACACTTTGCCTATGACCAACCCGACCCAACCTGCACAACAGACACAGAATTAAACTGTGATGAGAAACTTGACCCTGTTCACGCTGGTAGTATCAGGACACCTGTGATGTACTCACTTTGGATGTTGCATGTTTTGTTGGTGATTTGTTCATACTATTTTTGTGTCCAGATTCTGCTCTAGGAAAGGAAAGACAATGCGCCTATGGGGTAGGGGTGGGGAGGTGGGGCAGTGGGGTGTGATGTGGGTAATAACTGAAATTATTATCTAAGGATGTATGCTGACTGTACAAAAATATGCTTGTATAATCTGTCTGGTTTTCCACTCAATGTAAACTGAAAAACAAACAAAAAAATGAACTAATGTCATGGTTTTTTGTGGTTGTACACAAACGGTATTGATAAATTATGCAAATTGTGCTGTACAAAAGGCTGTTGCCCTAAATAGTCTAAATATTAAATAATATATGTATAATTCTCACAGAGAATGAGTCTTGTTTAAAGCACTTTTTTGACACTTGATTTTGAACCAAAAATAGAAACAAAGAGGGAAAGGAAAATAGAAAAAAAAAAGGACAAAAGTTACACACACTCTGTTATACTCAACAGACAGACAGACAGACAGACAGACAGACAGACAGACAGACAGACAGACAGACAGACAGACAGACAGATAGATAGATAGATAGATAGATAGATAGATAGATAGATAGATAGATAGATAGAGGGCTGTCAAGTGTCACGCATTGAGAGTGACAGTCAAACATTTTGGTCTTTTATCACGCTCTCCCGCCACATATCGTAACGCGGAAAAACTTTTTGACTATTTATCATGTATTTAATAAGCCGCAGCACACAAAATGTATCACTCCGCACCGCTGTCTCTATGGAACCGGGCAGGAATCAAGCGCGTCTTCCCTGGAGCTCTTAGTCGAGCCTGACACTAACCAGCCAATCAAAAAAAGAGGCTACACAATAGCCAATCAGAAAATAGCACTATTGTATCTGGGTAAGATTTAACGTAACAAACAATGAAAAAAATAACATATTCATTAGAGAGGGTATTTTTTGATGGTCGGTTTGATCAAAACCTTGAGCCGAACTGTTTTAAATGGGAGCAACATTACAAAAAATGATAAAGGAGTCCAAAAAGGCAACAAACAATTACAATAAACAACACCAGTCATAATCAATCTCTCTCTCTCTCTCTCTCTCTCTCTCTCTCTCTCTCTCTCACACACACACACACACACACACACACACACAAATTAATACATGGAAATTAAGCAAATACTTTGTATTTTCCTTTAAATTGTGGTCAGTTATCCTTAAAAAACACAATAACTCGCCAATTATATATTTATTTTATTTTATTTATTTATTTTCAGGGGGGGGGGTCTCACGCTTGCCTGTCTTCAAAACTTGAGAGCCCTGTAGATAGATAGATAGATAGATAGATAGATAGATAGATAGATAGATAGATAGATAGATAGATAGATAGATAGATAGATAGAGTCATGAAAATTCCTCTTTGCGTTTCTCTCTATTTTCATTTTTAGCAAAGAGGTCAATTCTGTTCATCATTCAGCCATATTGCTTTATTTTGAAAATACATTTTCGGCCATTTTCAGTGGCTCATGAGGCGGTTTATCACTTGCTTCACATACGACAACAATATTAGAATTCAAGAAGAAAGCTTGTGTTCATGTGAATATTACTCCTTTTTGTTTTAACATGGCAGACGACAACATATTTAAACTCTTAACTAAGCTGGCTCAGAATGGGCAGCTGTGTGAGATTAAAAAGCAAATAGAGGGAACGAGACATATTAAACAGTCTATTAATGCACATTGTGGGAAATCTGGAGACACTCTGTTGCACTATGCTGCCAGACACGGACATTTAGACACCGTGAGGTATTTTGTTGAGGAACTGAACATGGACGTCGAGATGCACAATAATGATTATAAACGAGCTTTACACGAAGCTGCTTCCATGAGTCACGAGCAGTGTGTTCGCTATCTTATCGACAAAGGAGCAAAAATTGACTGCTTAAAGAAGGCAGACTGGTAAGTTTGTAAAGTCTGGAGTTTATTACTCATTGGTTTTATGTACTAGTGATGGGAAGTGTAGCCCCTTTAAGTGAGTCAGATCATTCGGCTCAGTTAAATAGTATCGACTCTCAAACCGCCAGTTAAACCCGGACAAAGGTTGTGATAATACGAGCGTCATTGTTCTTCTTGGATATGATTTTGGAAAGAGTTTTCCATAAAAGCATTGTGATTTAATTTATACTCCAAGATATACCAAAACTTAATGACTTGGCAACGCGTATTTTGTGTGAAATATAGTAGTCCTCGGATATCCACCATGACCTTCGATAGCTCAGTTGGTAGAGCGGAGGACTGTAGTGGTTACAGCTGATATCCTTAGGTCGCTGGTTCGAATCCGGCTCGAAGGAAGCGTTGTTTTTCAACAATGTAATTCATTTTCTTTTCTTTTTTCTACATTTCATCGCTAATAACATAATCAAACGTTCTTATAGTACAAATTTAGTCTTTCTATACAATTACATTAACACCAATCACAAGAATATCCTAATTATATCACTGCAATTGACAGGTTTATATTAATGCACTTGTTTAAGTTTACATTTCTGTCATTCACAGCTAAATCACTGGGATGTGAATGTGGCACAAACAGCTGGAACCCAATTCCTTGTGTGTCTCAAGTGTGTCACACTCGGCCAATAAAACTGATTCTGATTTTATCAATTAATCCATTTCCACATCCGATTTACCAAAATAAATCCTTTCAGGACTCCACTTATGATGGCGTGCACACGCCGTAACCTTGTAGTTATCAGACTACTTCTGGACCACGGTGCTGACACGACTCTGCAGAATAAAGACGGCTGGAACTCGTTCCACATTGCGTGCCGAGAAGGCGATCCGGATGTGATCGAGCACCTTCTGAACGTCAGGCCAGAAACGTGGAGGACACGGAGCAAGACACGCCGTACTCCTTTACATACTGCTGGTATTGCTGAACCACAAAACCACAAATAATCCATTTTAACTGACAACTAAAGCATGAATTTGGCAGAAATAATCACTGTATTAGTACAATAATGTGCTTACATTTATAATATAGGTAAGTAAGTGGTTACAAGATCATGTGGCACTATGGCAACTGAGATAAACTTGTACGATCATAATTTTGGGTTCTCCTTTATTCTTAGATAAAACAAGAGATTGAATTCACGTAACTACCATTAGTACTGTTAGTAATTTTAAGTTTTTAGTTAAAAGTTAGTTGTTGTTGTTTTTTTTGCCTAATTTTAATACCTTACTTGTGTTCTAGCTCTTCATGGCTGTCTGGCTGTTGTCAAGATTCTTCTAGAGCGGTCAGTAGCTGGTATTGTAAACATTTTTATTTGTCTTATTCCACAGAAATTTGTTGTAATTGTTAAATTGTAATTAAATTTTGACAAGGTGAACGTTTTTATTTACAATAACATTTAATGGTGTTAAGCCTCCACAAACCATAGATACTGTTTTCACTTACGTTATAGCAGCTATAAATAATCAGTGTTTTGTTTTGTTCTTTTAAAGTTAATATGACACTGACAGTCGTGGCTTGTTATGTTTCCGAGAAAATGAACATGGCGCTACATCTGCTTGTGCTGAATGATGGAAATTTTGGTGCTTTATCCAAAATTATCCAAAGAAAACTGAAATGTGGCTTTATTCAGTTTGTAGCTACTTTTACTGTGTAATAAAACAGTACTAGAAACAAGATTTTTCTGTCATCCAGATGTGATTATAAGCCTGATGAGAAGGACAGCTGCGGAGTCACACCGTTTATGGATGCTTTGAGAAATGGACATCTGAGTGTAGCCAAGCTGCTGCTGGAGAAACACAAAGTAAAAGACAATATGACTGGTCAATTATCTGAGCCTCATGTAGTAAATAATAAAAATATTGTTAATTAAGTGTGTGTGTGTGTGTGTGTGTGTGTGTGTGTGTGTGTGTGTGTGTGTGTGTGTGTGTGTTTCAAAATAGGCCTGTCCAACTGCTGTGGATATTCTGGGAGCGCAGCCATTACACCAGGCGTCTGTAACAGCACAAGAAGAGGCACTGCATTTCCTTGTACACGAGCTTAGCATTGATGTGAACGTGAGAGCCACAGCATTGGAGCTTACAGCTCTTCATTATGCTGCTAAGGTCAATTTGATCAACTTTTAATATCATGGATAAATCCGTTCAAATTTTAATTCTCTCTGTGTCTAATGGTAACCGTTATGGTACAATGCTTTTGAAAACGTCCCCGTCGGGTGTGGTGTATTTTCAGGAAGGACACACGAACACCATTAAAACCCTGTTGCAGTTAGGGGCTGATCTTCATGCCAGGGATAAAAAAGGACGGTCAGGTGAGATACTAGATTGTTTGCCTAAGTACGCACAGGAGTCTGAATCTTTTTCATTCTGTTTGGTTGATTTTACATTGCATTGATTTTCAATTGCACCAAAGTAGGGCTGTAGCTATCGAAAATTTTAGTGATCGAGTACAGTATTCTACCGAAAATTTCATCGAGTAAACGGATAAAATATATTTTTGCTTAATTAAAATTGAGGAATCGTTCCATCCCTACACCAAAGGTTTTTTTCTCTCTTTTTTTTCCCTCTTCTTTAACTTTCTTCTATAATTCCCAGCTTTACACATGGCATGCATCGGCCAGCATGCGGTCACAGCGAGGACCCTGTTGCAGCTGGGACTCACAGACTCTGAGGACAGCACGGGCAGTAAAGCTAGACAGCATGCCAAGAAACCAGACATAACCAGAGTGTTCGAGACACCCAAGGAGCCAGAGACTTAACAAACAGCTATCCAGATAAATGTTATTCTGTTAGAATACTAAATCAGATCTGTGTAGATGAATTTGAAAGAAATCAAGTGCTTCTGTGTGGATATGTACACAAATTTAACTTCCATTAAAAATTACTTCCTTGTTATATTTTAGGTTGAAGTAAAAGGCAGTGATGTTTTCCTGAGTCTAAGAAGTTCTAATTTTGTCAGATGAAACCTTACAAGAAATTGTTATTGGAAATGACACAGAATTGGATAGATGGATACATGGATGGATGGATACATGGATGGATGGAACTTTATTGTCATTGCAAAGTACAGGTACATGGCAAAAAAAAATGCTGTTAGAAACGCAACAGTAAAAATGTGAGCAAGTCTGTGGAAAGGAAAAACTCCCTGAGATGATATGAGGAAGAAACCTTGAGAGGAACCAGACTCAGAAGGGAACCTCATCCTCATTTGTGTGACACTGTACAGTAAATAATGTAAATGTAAATATTGTCCTTTCTACAACAGTTTATAGTCGAGTGGATTTAAGCAAATGAGAGCTTTTAAGAACTAATAGCTCAGGGTAATTTCCAAGTTCATCACAGACCCAACACTAATTCCTTCCTGCCAGTCTTCAAATCATCACAGATGAAGACCTGACCAGAAAGCTGGACGATGCTGCAATGGTAATTATTTATGATTAAAAAAAATGGTAATTATTACATAAATATTCATGCATTATATACATTGTATGTACAACAGTAATCAAGATAATATACATAAATGGAGGTAAACCCGGGTAAGCAATGAATGTGCAGTTATATACATTTAGAATTGGTAGAAAAGATGTAACAGTATGTACGTTGTGGAGCAGAACTGTTATGTGATTACCGGTAGTGAAGTATTAGTGAGACATTAGAGTCCTAGCTGTGTAGTGTAGAGTTCAGTTCAGTATGTTTAAGGTTGTGGGTAAAAAACTGTAAACCCTAACCCATACTTAATTTCTTTATACCTACACACTTGATCCAAGCACCAAATCTTTAAAACAAAATGAATGAAAACACAGAATGCAGCATATATAAGCTAAAACCTGTGCAAATTATATTCGATCCTAAATTATAAAAGAGGGATCCTAAGAAGTTATCATAGTATAGCAGCGAGTGGCATATTCTATTTTTGCTTTAACAGTAAAAAAAAGAAGAAAAAAAAGAAAACACTCAACACTCCAATACATGTTTCAGTACAATATATATTTTTAAATCCATGTTCTACGGGTTACATATACAATCATACACAGTACCCCATGCAGTCGAATGATTTTTAGGGTTGTCTATGTTATACAAATGTTATCAAAGATAATTGGTCAAGAAGGGGGATTTAAATAAAATAGAATAATAAAAAAATAATAAATAATAAAAAAATTGATAAAAAGAAAACAACGAAATAAAATGAAATAGAATAAGATAAAATAACATGGAAATAGCTATGCAAACTAGAAGCTAATGAAATGTGCATTTGCTGTACAGTGGAAAATAAATGCAGCATATGAAATGGTACAGTTACTAATGAAATGTGGAGGTATGACTATAGAATGTAATGAATAAAGTACATATGTGTAATTATGTGATTTTTGTTCTTAATAATATGTTGTCTTTATATTTAATATTATTGTAAAATTCATCTATGAGACGAAAAAATAGGGTGTTAAGGCTTCAACAAGCACCTCAAGAATGTTTATGAATATTCATTCATTCATTCATTCATTTTCTACCGCTTATCCGAACTCCGGGTCACGGGGAGCCTGCGCCTAACTCAGGCGTCATCGGGCATCAAGGCAGGATACAGCATGGATGGAGTGGCAACCCATCACAGGGCACACACACACACACACACACACACACTCACGCAATCACACTACGGACAATTTTCCAGAGATGCCAATCAACCTACCATGCATGTCTTTGGACCGGAGGAGGAAACCTGAGTACCCGGAGGAGTACCCATAAACCCACCCCCACCCCCCCCCCCTCCCCCACTGGGATGAACACATTAGTATTATAGCAGCAGTTACATAAGGTATTGTAATGTATAGTGCAAACCAAAAAAGCGTGTACTTGGTGTGGGTCATTGCAGTCCATACAGTGATTGTGTGTGTGTGTGTGTGTGTGTGTGTGTGTGTGTGTGTGTGTGTGTGTGTGTGTGTGTGTGTGTGTGTGTGTGTTGTGCTCGGTACAGTTATTGAGGCACATTATAGATTGTTCAATTACACAACAATTTGCCAACATTAACTTTTTTTAAAAATATTTTATAACTATTATAAAAAAAATATATACTTTATATTATACATTTCTAATTGCGCTTAATGCTGTGGAATGCCCACGAAGCAAGGTATTTCTTATTATCCCTAACATTATATATTTTTTTTCTTATTAATACACAAATGAAAAGTCCCTGTTGTAATTTGTTGCTATATAAATGTAAATGATAAAGCATTAATAAGGTGCATTAATATAAACTTATATAATATAAACAACCGCTTCCGACCAATCAGACTTGAGGATACAACAGTGCTGTTTAATAACAATGACTGATATTGAGGATTGTATTTTCTGTCTGTTTTGGCACAAAACGGTCATGTTTATCTTACTACTTTACTCTTTTGACTATTAATTAATATATTAAGCACTTTTTGATCCATGACGAGCATAAATATTAATTAATATGGCCCCTCCCATATACATTTAGTTCCGCCTTACACACACAAGCCACGCCCACTCCCCCCCGCCCATCCCGTTCATCCAGCCTGTTTGACGTTACACCGCTTCTTTTTCATTTCCAGCTTTGCCGCTGATCTCCATTTTCTACTTCAGGCCCGACAAACAGGAAAAGGAGATTAAACCCGTGAAGCAAAATGAATGAAG
Organism: Tachysurus fulvidraco; assembly: GCF_022655615.1. Lineage (NCBI taxonomy): Eukaryota > Metazoa > Chordata > Actinopteri > Siluriformes > Bagridae > Tachysurus > Tachysurus fulvidraco. The sequence goes on from NC_062536.1 coordinate 14,226,384, forward strand.
AATACGACGTTATCGTTTTGGGAACCGGACTTACGGTATAGACTCATTTTGATCAAAGCTGAAATATTTCTAGTTGCTTTTCTGTATTTGGTTTGCATCTGTACAGACAGGCGAAGCTAATCAGCTAGCTACTTAGCTTGCTAGTTTGCTAGCTAGCTTGCTTTATTATAATTCAGAGTAGTTCCATGTCAAATATAAAGGATTTGACTGTATCTGATTTATTGTGTGACGTATATCTTATTGTTGGTGCTTCAGGATTCCGCCTTTGTTGATGTTAACTTGATCGTTTCTCCGACTTTCTCTGCTAACTAGCGCTAAAGCCTTTTTTTTCGGTTTGCTAACTTATTTTTATTCACTTGACCGGATTGTAATCAACAATATAATCAGTTGTTTTGTCTTTTTGTGTCGTAAGAGTTTCCCCACACAAGCGTTAAGGTATTTAACTGATAAATATACTAAAATTATGTTGGTTTAATTGTTAAGATATATAGATATAGCGCTCATGCTAGTTAGTAGCTGTCGCTAGGTGGCTTATAATCTGTCCCCGGGTTCCCTGGGCAGTGAGCAGTGCTACATTTAATTGTGAGAGGAAACGTAGAGGAAAAAATCGTTCTGTTCTCGTTTGATATTTATGAGCATTCAAAGAGAAAAGGCAATGTGTGTTAGCTTTTCACCTCCGCCTTTTTAAACCTTATTTAATAATAGATCATTTCTTTTGGGAGGACGTGGTTTTTCTTCCTTTAATTGTTCAACTGTGGTAAAGCAGTGCTTATGGCGAGAGATAATGAATGGTTTGATGAACATTATTATACAACCGCGCCCTTATTTATCGAGTATTAACTCTTCATACGGTTCATCCAGCCTTGTTTAACGAGTACGTCAAAATCTGAATGAGAGAGAGACAGACAGACAGAGAGAGACGGAGAGAGAGACAGACGGAGAGAGAAAGAGAAAGGAAGAGAGCGAGACAGACAGGTAGATGGGGAGAGAAAAGGAGACGGGGGGAGAGAGAGAGACAGACAGATGGGAAGAGAGAGACAGACAGAGAAATGGAGAGAGAAAAAGACAAGGGGGAGAGAGACAGATGGAGATAAGGAGAGACAGACAGAGATTGGGGGAGAGAGAGACAGACAGGGAGATGGGGAGAGAGAAAGACAGGCAGGGAGATGGAGAGAGAGGGGAGAGAGACAGACAGCAACATTGGGTGATTGAGAGAGAGAGAGAGTATTATCCTCATTCATCTTTAGTGACTGGGTCATGGTGGTGGAGGATTTGGAGTTTATCCGGGGAAGACTTGGGGTGAGGTGGTAATACACAGTGAATGGGGAATCGCACATGCACTTGGATAACCAGTTCACCTACCAGTATGTTTTTAGGGAGTTGGGAAGAAACCAGAGAATTCTGAGAAGGAATCCTACACAAATATGAAGAAAACTACACTTCCACAAGTCCATACGTACAAACGATGCTACACAGCATATTTTCCAATGAAATAACACCTAGAGTCGAAGGAACTATTTCAGTGTCCAGGTTGACATATAGAAATACTCTAGGTGTTAATTTAACACTGCTACACCACCATGTTAACTTAATTATATATAGTTGTTAAGATGTTTTCCCCATTTTATATGTTTCCGATGCACTGAATGCTAGTCATTATAGTAAGACAGATGCCACGTTTCCTCCAAATGTTGTGTACAAGATAGCCCATGTTGTACTAATCAACTTAACATGGTTAAGTTCGGTAAGGAACAGTGTATAATCTGATCTCACATGGATCTGGTACTTTAGATCAATATTGCCTCTGCACCATGTTCAGTAACTGATTTGTGTGACATATATGAACACGGAACATCATGGTCGATGGAGAACCTGCAACCTACACTAATTCATTTTTATAGTTTTAATAACTACAGGAGAACTTTTAGGATGATAAAGCAGACGTAGCATTGTTTAGTTGATTTGCATGTACAAGTGGTGCCACTGTGGAGCTGGATGGGTAAATGACAAAACCATGAGTGATGTTCAGGAAACATTTTAATACCAGCTTGCCTATGCAGAGTATCACACAAATGAACAGGAAAGAGGAAGTTGGGAATCAGGAGCGAAGCATTCGCTGTAGGTGCTTTGTGCAGTATCTCAGTACTCAGAAATAGCCATGGCAAGGAAATGAAAATGTGATGTGTAGTTAGTTCTGCAAAAGAGAATTTGTAATATTGTGGTACACAACCCAGATGTATTATATATTATAGTAGAGTTCAATACAAGTTTGTGGCCTAATTATGTTTTCTTAACTAAAGGAGCATATTGTACTTCCATCATTTTCAGCTTATTGTAGTTTATTCTCTCTCTCTCGTATTCTTTTTCTTCTCTTTAACAGAGCGCAAACAACAATGATCGCTGATTGTCATATAAATGAATGATGTGTATACGCTTGTTTTTCATGTCAGTCCAATACAGAATGCCATTTGTCTGTAACTTCAGTGAGTGGGATGAACTGAGTCATCACTGAAAAGATGGGTCTGAGCGAGCGTTGTGCCGTTCAAGAAGAAATCAGAGGAAAATAACGACAGTTTTTTTCAAAGCAGCAAGAGTTGGCAGAATTGTGACACCATGACAGCATGCTGACATTTGGGAATGGCGGACAGGCAGACAGGCAAATATCTGAGTCTCAGCAGGCAGTCAGCACCATCAAAAACCTGTCAAAATGTCAGTTTACCTGAGACGGCATCACAATTTCAAGTGACCGACTCCTTTGACTGCAAAGCCAGGTGCATATTGCATGCAGTCAGCTGATTTTTTTTTATATTTTTTTCTTCTGTTAACATTTAACTCTTCCAGATTTTTAGTACAACACCAAATGCCCCACTGTAAAAGGTTCCTCTTGCACTTTCTTTTCTTGTAAGCTTGACATATCCAGGTCTAGAGTGGTGTTAGTGGTAGATCATGATTTACTAGTGGATCTGGAGTTAGACATGAGCTTTTTACTTGGCCTTGGATTTATTATTTTTTCTAATGTAGCTCGGATTTATACTGTAGGTTATTAGGCTTTATTCCAGTCTTACACAGAGACTTGCATGGCGGATGTTTCACATGAACCGATTCTTCTAAGTGTCTTTATGTTGCTAACGCTTGTGAGGAACTGTGCAGGGTTTTTGGAAGGCGTTTCCAGTTAGTTAAAGTTTCACCTCTGACTGTTATAAAGCAATATTTCTCCTGATTTGTCGTACATTTGGTTTTGGATATTATCACCAGTTTAGTTTTTAACTTCATGAGAGGAAAAATTAGGATGGTTTATAGCTGGTAACTAATTGAGGAGAGGAAATAACCGTTAACAGAATAATAGTAAAAAAATTTTTTTTTAATCACATCCGAGGCAAATCTGGGACTGATAAACGTACTCTTTCTTATAACTCTGCTGGAACAACACCTCATTATCAGGGTTTATTTACGTTTTCTCTGAAATGAATCGTGTGTAAGTATTAAGTGTGTTCTGTTTGAATCGTTTTCTTTTCAGCTGCATTGCATTTGGAGGCATTGAGCAGTTCAAAAAGTGGACTTGTGGCAGTCGAGCCTGGTGGTGTGTTTAAGGGTGGGGATGTTTTTTAGATGACACGCTGGCCTGTAGTCATGGGACGCGGCTTGGCATTTTCTGTTAGGGAATGAAACCAAAAACAACATGCATTACTATTCCCCAGTCTGCTTCTTCTCTAACTGGCCACAACAGTGCATTTATCTAAAAGCCTGCATTTTTCCACTTTACAACTGAAACCTTTCAGATCAGTGACGTGGCTCACTTTGTTTTTTTTTTTTTTTTAAAGGAATCATCTGGCTCTTGTTTGTAGGTCAGCAGCGTATCGTAAAACCACTTAAACTGAACGGTAGAAACAGGTACAGTATGTCACAGTGTAGCTCGTCTGTGGTGCTGTGGATGGGACAGACTGCACGTTCTGTATAAAGTCCACTTCATCACATGATCTCTATAACTAGCGTTAATCGCATTATGGACTCAGGAGGTGGGCAAACACTTTTTTTTTTTTTTAATGAGCGTGTCTTTGACATGTTGTAGACTTGTTCAATAAGGGCAGGAATTGAGTATTGTTGTAGCAACACTGCTCTGAAAAGGATGATGCTGTGGTACTTTGTTCCACCATATCTACCTCATACATGCCAACATTTCTGTCTACTTTTTTACATTGGTTCTTATTTACCCGATTCAATCCGTACTAATGTACTGGAAACATTCAGAGTTTTATCACCCTTTTTTAAGTCAATTTTTGGACACATCTATTTAAACAGCCAGATAAAACACTTGAGGAATCAGTTGCTTCTGGAGTCGAGGAAGTCATTTCTGAGCTATTATACCGCTTTGACTCTTTCGCTCAGCTGAAATTTGAGATTCTGAGATTTGTTTTCGGATTCATGGCGCAGGCAGGATGATGAAATGTGTGTGTGAATGTGTGTGTGCACGCTTGACTACCAATGCAAAAGATTTGATGCCATCTGCGATGCTTGGTTTATTACCAATCACAAGGCCGCACAAGACGAGTCTTAGAACTCCATGCAAAACACCATTTTTGCACATTATGCATTTGTAAATCGTGGCCCTGACGTAGCGGAGTGTCATAGTTACATGTTTAAGCTTCTCTGTTCTCACCTGTTTGGAGTAGAGTAGGCATGTGTTTACAGAATATGCTGTTTTGTCTGTGTAAAGAGGATTTGCCTGAGATTTGTGTTTCTCACAGGAATGCATCCTGTCAGGGATCATGTCTGTGAAGGGCAAGAAGGTCCTGCACATGGACAGGAACACTTACTATGGAGGAGAGAGCGCATCCATCACCCCTCTGGAGGACGTAAGTTTATTTAACTGTTCAGCCCTGTTAACTGTTACAAGTCGGAAAAACCTACTAGTTTTAGTTTCTTATCACGTCCCCGGCAATATTGTGTCAATGTTGTCAAAATAATTTAAGTTTTTGCCTGCTGTCAAATGGTATTTGAATTTTCTTAGTGAAATGCTAGGCAGCGCATCACATCATATTCGTTATTTGCTTCAGAATGTGTTTATTTGATGTTTAATTGTTAACGTTAGCATAGTTTTTTCAAAATGCTTTTCTTCCTCTCTCAGTTGTTCAAGCGCTTCAACTTGCCCGGTAACCCACCTGAGTCGATGGGGAAAGGTCGCGACTGGAACGTGGACCTCATTCCCAAATTCCTCATGGCAAACGGTAAGAACACATCAATTTCAAAGGAACTACAGTTAAAAGCAAACAGAATAAAACGTCATGATCTGGAAATCTGTGCAGTTGCTGCAAGCTTCAGTAACACTGCCGGTCCTGTTGCCTAGCAATCAGTTGTAATGTAACACTTCTGCCAGCTCACTAATCTTTCACGCATCAGAGACAGGACCGTAGTCATTTCTGTGTGATCCGGGAATGTTTTGTGCTTGTTCATCCTGTCAGAGTTTCTTGGAAAGGTTTTGTTTATTTTTGTTGTGTGTGTGTCTGTGTTTTTTAGGTCAGCTTGTGCGCATGCTGCTGATCACACAGGTGACACGTTACCTGGACTTCAAAGTGATCGAGGGCAGCTTCGTCTACAAGAAGGGGAGCATCTACAAAGTGCCCTCCACCGAGACCGAGGCTCTGGCCTCAAGTAAGTGGACTCCAAAATGCTGATATCTGTGGTGGAATCTGGTGCCGATCATAACCTCACAATACTAAAAAAATAACCTGAGGTCACAACTAGGCTTAACGGGTCATTATATAACCATCTAATCGTTCGCTTCCATTTGAATTTCACAATGTTTTGGACTCTCCACCGTGTATACAGCTCTATAGCTACGGTTACATTTATAATATGAGGAAAAACCAGTTCTTAAATCTTGGTCAAAGCAGAGAGAATGTTTAGTGTGTTCTGGGACATATCACTTGGGTATGTCTGCCATGCCAATACTGAGTTTTTCCTCATCTAGCGAGTACATTACTGTAAACCTTTCATGTTTACAGATTCCTGTGGAGTGATATTTACATTCATGATATTTATGCATACTATTATTTTTATTTATGGGATCCCTAACAGTATTTAGATCTGATTTATCATCTTGGTTCATTTTGTTATGGAAGCAAAAGAAAGTTATTGCTTGGATTTTGATAAATGCAGAAAGATTTCTTGGTTAGTTTCTAACTGATTTAAATATCAGTACTGCTTCCCTTTTTCTCTACAAGGGAGACTGCACCGTGGTTATAATCACACTGTTTATACGTTAGGTGCACTTCAGTTCCGCATACACTAATAATCAGCAGGTGTTTCCCCTCTATTGAGTCTCGCTCATTTCTGTACAATCGACTTTTCTAGGCCTCATGGGGCTGTTTGAGAAGAGACGGTTTCGTAAGTTCCTGGTTTTCATAGCCAACTTTGATGAGAACGATCCCAAAACTACAGAGGGTGTGGATCCCAAAAAGACCACCATGCGTGAGGTTTACAAGAAGTTCGATTTGGGCCAGGATGTCATCGACTTCACAGGACATGCCATCGCACTCTACCGCACAGACGAGTGAGTCGTCTTCGCGCTCAGAGATCGCGCTGCTACACAGTGAATGAATTAATGAGATAATGGATAACGGACTGGATGTTTTTTCTTCATGTTAGGTGTGTGATGATTCTCTCTTCCTCTCTGTCTCTACAGTTATCTGGATCAGCCATGCCTAGACTCAATAAACAGGATTAAGTTGTACAGCGAGTCCTTGGCGAGATATGGAAAGAGCCCCTATCTTTACCCACTGTATGGTCTGGGAGAACTGCCTCAGGGCTTTGCCAGGTCGGTCAGCCTCTCTTCTATTATATACACAGGGATATTATTTTAGCGCTATCGCAAGCTGTAACAAATATTTTTCACCTTGCTTTACAGATTAAGTGCCATCTATGGAGGAACCTACATGCTCAACAAGCCAATTGAAGATATTATTGTTGAGAATGGCAAAATAGTGGGTGTCAAATCTGAGGGAGAGGTGAGGAACTAATGCTAAACAACCGATTTCATGAAATCGCTCTTTTAAAACTACTTTATCAGTGAAGTTAAATGGTGTAACCTCAAAGAACACAGCAAATGGTACTTTGAAGAGTGAAAAATGAATAAATCAGTGCAATAAATGTGGGAAATTATAATTCTGTGTATAATATACTTTTGACCAAACTACCAATGTGTAAAATTGTAGCTCAGCTAAAATAATAGATCCTGCAGCATTGACGCTCACGTCCATCAACAGCTATTATCCTTACAGCTTTGAATGTCCTTCCTTGGGTGGAGGAGCAGGAAACTCTTCTATTCATTTAATAACTTAGTAATTATTGCAGCTGCTGGCACATTTCTTCAGTGTTTCCCCTGAAAATGAGATTGGACAAGAATCTGTCAGCTGCCATGAACAGTGAAGCGTAAACCCCTGCACTGAAGGCGGTTATGATCGAACTCAATGTGGTACAACAAAAATAACTGCATGTCTCTTCCATCCATGAAGCGAGAGGGTGTGGGATTAAAAAATAATCCTATACCCGCATTCCTCTACACTTTGTAGAATGTAATATGAAAGTGTTACCAGTTAAATAAATGTTGAATGTGTTCATGTCACACTAGTAAGCAACAATGCACCGATTTCACTGCCAAAAAATGTTTCAAATCGAATCCGAGCACACGTGCAGGAAGTGACGGTGAGGTAAGGAAGGAGTAATGTCCAAAAGTAACATGCAAATGGGAAGAGGGATTAATGCTGCTGTAACGGGTTCTGAGGCTTGACTGTTATCTCGTCTGCTGGTGTAACTGCGAATGCTTTTTACCACCAGTGATTTGTTCCATTGATGTACAGTACAGACCAAAAGTTTGGACACACCTTCTCATTCAAAGAGCTTTCTTTATTGTCATGACTACGAAAATTGTAGATTCACACTGAAGGCATCAAGACTATGAATTAACACATGTGGAATTATATACGTACATAACAAAAAGTGTGAAACAACAGAAAATGTCATATTTTAGGTTCTTCAAAGTCGCCACCTTTTGCTTTGTTTACTGCTTTGCACACTCTTGGCATTCTCTCGATGAGCTTCAAGAGGTCGTCACCTGAAATGGTCTTCCAACAGTCTTGAACAAGTTCCCAGAGATGCTTAGCACTTGTTGGCCCTTTTGCCTTCACTCTGCGGTCCAGCTCACCCCAAACCATCTCGATTGGGTTCAGGTCCGGTGACTGTGGAGGCCAGGTCATGTGGCGCAGCACCCCATCACTCTCCTTCATGGTCAAATAGCCCTTACACAGCCTGGAGGTGTGTTTGGGGTCATTGTCCTGTTGAAAAGGTGGTGTGTCCAAACTTTTGGAAGGTGTGTCCAAACTGTCTGTACTGTACTTGGTCTGTACTGTATATATGGGTGTGCGTATGACCTTTTTTTTTGACCGCTGATGATAGTCCAAGGGGTTGATGTGGTTGTCAGCACACATCAAACCTCCTCCCTGGACCTCCTCGCTCTAGGCTTTCACCTCACTGACTCACCGCTGTGGTGCCATCTGCAATTAATGGATGCCTAGGCTTGCATATCCACATGATCTGATCTGCATGACCTGATACCAGCATGCAACATTTTATTTATTTATTTTTATTTATTTATCTCTGTTCTGCAGTGTAGCAGCTTGTCATGATCAGAACCTCTTATTTGCCATATATGAAATGTACAAGAAAACTCTTTGTCTATACAATGGTGTTAATATGGAGTAAAAAATTACTACCTTTAGAAAACAATAAGAAAACACACTACCTCACTAATGAATAATTGCCATGGAAACAGTACCATTTAAAATCTGTATGTTTTGTGTATTCTCAGATAGCGCGCTGTAAACAGCTAATTTGCGACCCCAGCTACATCACGGACCGGGCCAAAGTCGTCGGGAAGGTGATTCGAGTCATCTGCATCTTAAGCCACCCCATTAAGAACACCTCAGACTCCAACTCTTGCCAGATCATCATCCCTCAGAATCAGGTCAACAGGAAGCATGGTGAGGCACACAGGAAGTGAAGATCATGTAGTCAGGGGTATGGGGTTTTGTAGGTTTGATTCTGAAGATGTATAACCTTTTGGTTTTTTTTTTGTCATAGATATCTACGTGTGCATGATCTCTTATGCACACAACGTGGCAGCGCAGGGTAAATACATCGCCATCGCCAGCACCACTGTGGAGACTAATGACCCCGAGAAGGAAATTAAACCAGCTTTGGACCTGCTGGAGCCCATTGAGCAGAAGTATGTGTGTTACATGTGATTTAATATCCTGAACCAATTATATATGATGTAGTGGGCAAACATCAAATGCTCCATGTTTATATTTCTCCTGTTTGATCCTCCACAGATTCGTGAGCATCAGTGATCTCTATGCTCCAACCGACTTGGGAACTGATAGTCAGGTTAGTCTGTGGGAGTTAATTTGGCCTTTTGATTGACTTTTATATGCTAATGTACTCTCAGATAGTTGAACGGAAATGCAAACACTATTAAAGCAGGGGTGTTCAACTAAAATTGATAAACCTCCATTTTCTTTCAATTTCTTGCTTACAAAATTCCAGATGAGCAACTAACATTAGTGAATTGCAGCAGTTTCCTTTTAATGTTTTACTCTTTTAAGGATTATATTGTGGCTATGTTCTAGACATAAGATAAACAAATAAATCCTTGTACATTCTTTAAAGTGTCAGTTTTCAACTGTAAAAACTCCCCTTATTGGTTAAAATGCCGACCAGCTACTGTAGTCTCTGGTCTGGTCAGCTGCCTGAATCCCACATCACAGAATCTGATAGACATCGAGCTGGTTTGTGGTTAGTTATTGAACCGAGTGGGTGACACTCCTGTAGAAAGTGCTCCTGATTAAAATACTTAACTGGGTCCAGTTTAATGAGCTCTCTATTACATTTGTTTCACTTCTAGATCTTCATCTCTCGCTCCTACGACGCTACAACTCACTTCGAGACCACCTGCGATGACATCAAGGACATCTACAAGCGCATGACTGGCACAGACTTTGACTTTGCCGAGATGGAGCGTAAGCAGAACGACATCTTCGGCGACGGGGCCGACCAGTAACCGAGATATTAACGCTGTTGCATATCAAATATTAAGAGGATGGTAATCTTAAAGGAAAAAAAAGAAAGAAAAAAAAAAAGAAAAAATTGGAGTGGGTGGAAATGGTAACCAAAATGGTCTAGCTGATTATCTCAAATGAGTTTTTTTTTTCTTCTTTCCATAAAGGAATTATTTCATGTATACAGTTACAGATTTAGCATTTAAAAGGGGACATGGGTCATTTGGTCTGCTTTGTATAATCAGGTTTTGAGACATATTGCACTGATTGTTGGTTGATGTCCTGTATTCAGTTGCCACCATTGTGTTTTCACCCTGTTCACACAGGGAAGGCATTCAGTCCAATGATGCCAAATCATCCGATGTACTCAAGTGATATAAAGGCACAAGTAACCGAATGAATTAAAAACGATGAAGCAGAAGTATTTTTTATAATGATGTACAAAAACTTACAGATGGCCTCGTAAACAGAGGTGTCACAAGTTTGCTTAAGTTTCAGCTGTAGTTACCAGCTTTTAATGCCAACCTTATACAATTTCAGTACAGTGCGTTTTCTTACAGATCGGTGCTCTTACTAGTTACTGCATTGTAGCTAGCAGTATCTCCAAACCTTGCTTTGCAAACGTAAGGGACGTGTCAAGAACCAAATTCATGTAACCTCTTCCTTTAATAATACTTATCCAATCACTGATCATATAAACATTTACACAAATGAAGAGTATGTGTACATGCACACAATACAAATGAAGACTTTGGCGTAACTGTTAACAAGGACCGGAGTTCTGGGCGTTTCGCAGCTTTTGCCTTTACATCTCTGTTAAGAGGCAGTGTGTGATTCTTGGGCCACCCGTCATGCATACATCTTGTTACTGGAAAGAATACTCCACTATTAGCACCAGTCTTTGTGAAAAGTACACATTTTTTGCACATTTTAGTTTGTGTGGTAATTATTACCTTCAAAAAGCCTCTAGGGTCTGTAACTGTTTCCGGGTTGCAAATGAGCAATAAAGTAGTGCCAAGGTGGTTTTAGTCGAGGTAACATTTGTGCTGTATTGTTCCTGTTAAAAGCAGTTTTTCAGTCATTCTTTGTCCCAAAGACTTTTTGGAGGTAATTTTAAAACGCTAAAGTGTACACAAAATGTTTATTGGTGAAATCATCAGACTTTTCTTCTTTAGTCTATGAAGCTGCTTGAACACTGTGCTCTTATTTTGGCAGCCGAGAGAAAAAGCTCTTGAAAACATGAGAAAAGTGGCCTGGTTCTCCTTTATATATCTCTTGCTTTAGAAAGGACCAAATGTCTACTGCAGTATTGAAGTGGAAGGGGCCCTGTGCAAATTGTCATCAGTGTTTTAATGAATGGAAGAACTGTGCTGAGCAGATGGGGCTCAAATAATTTCTGTACTGCTAAATTAAAAACATTAAGTGAAAAATGTGAAAACATGGTTGGTTTGTTTTTTTCAGAATGGAAGATTTAATGCACTAAAAATGACTGCAAATGCTAAAAGTATTTGAGATTAAACATTGTATTTTTTCAACATTTGATCTAAAATAAATTGCACTTTACCATTTAAATGTGAATGAACCCACTTCAGGTAACAGGTCACTTTCACATGCCTTTTTTTTTTTTTTTTTTTTTGCTCATTAAAGTTGGATGAGTTTAAAGAACATAAACTAACAAGTGCACTTGGTGAGGAGGCCTGGGGTGCAGTCATAGTGTGACTGCAAAGTGTCCATGTGGTGTGAGTCAGGTCTCTGCCGAGGACACCCAAGTTCTTACACTTCAGACATGGCTAAACAAGTCTTTGTGGACCTCGATTTGTTTGGTTCAGGTAATGGTAGAGTGAAGTGAAGTGACATACGGCTAAGTACAGTGACCCATACTCAGAATTTGTTCTCTGCTTTTAACCCATCCAAAGTGCACACACACCATGAACACACACCCGGAGCAGCCATTTATGCTGCGGCGCCCGGGGAGCAGCTGGGGGGGGGTCGGTACCTTGCTCAAGGCATGGCCCGAGATTCGAACCCACAACCGTAGCGTTAAGAGTCAGACTCTCTAACCATTAGGCCACGACTTCCCCTAAAACGACTTCCCCTAAAACGTACTTTCGGCCTATAACGGTTGGTTCCTGGTGATGCATGTCTCTAGTATTTGGACATAAAATCGATCCATGTATTAATGCTTTTGTAGGTTAAGGTTTAAAGTTAGTTTGTGAAGATTGTTATAACCTTTTTGTATATCCCTTAAAATTAGGACAATCAATAACAAAGTTGTTTTGTATATCCCTTAAAATTAGGACAATCAATAACAAAGTTGCAATTAAAAAATAATAATAATAATAATACACACACACACACACACACACCTGATTGTATCTTAATTCTAAAACAAATTAAGGAAACTAATATTTATACGCATGGAGTTGAAGCATTCAACTCCAAGCATAAAAGCAAGACTTTTATTCTGATGTTTTTACTAATGCTTCTATAGGTATAAATAAACACTGAGACTTCACTTTAAGAACCCATAATTCCGATCAAGTCGGATCTCCAGTTATACGTTTTTTCATTATCTAAATTAAAAGCCTAGTCATAAACAGCTGCGTGTATGTAGGAATATATACATAACTTTTATACATGTCAATTATTTGTGCTGTTTGAAGCTGCGACCTGATGGGACTAAACCATTCAGCGGGGGTGACGGACGGTACCATTGTGAATAATAATATTGGCAGTAATAACACACCGAATTAAATATGGATTCGTCTGCAGTGAGGACGAGTTTAGCAGAATTCGGTGAGTCAGACTTTAAGAAATTATTAATTTCCGGGGTTTTTAGTGAGATTGTTCAGTCTTTTTTTTTTTTTTTTTTTTAAGAAAGAACGGTGTTAATCTTTTTGGCACAAAAAACACAATATTTAATGGATGAAGGAAAAGAAATAAAACAATATATTTAACTCTATAACTGTTGCCTCTAAATGATTAATGAAGACTATATGTTGTATTTATTTAGATTTTGTCCAAATATTTATTTTCTTTTTAAATAATTTATTTTAAAATAATAATTACAGATTACTGCAGTAAACAACAACAACAACAACAACAATAATAATAACTATAATAATAATTATTGTTATTATTATTATTATTATTATTATTATTATATAATTGAATAGAAGTTCATAATTTATAATTCTGCTTTTCAGTCTTTACTTTCATTGTTCATTTCTTGTTCCCAGCTCTCTGTGCTTTTGTACTTTTATGGAGTTTTGTGGGCGGGGCTAAACATTTAAATGAGCTGTGTTGGGAATTAACATGCGCACACGATCATGAAAAAAAAATCAGCATTTCTGACATTTAAGTAAGTCCAGTTGAAAGATTTGTTTGTTTATCTTATTTCAACATTTAAACACATCATTAATATCGATTGATAAACGAGGTAACTGCCCTATTACTGGCCTATTTCTACACTTTTTTTTTTTCTTTAATAAGACTAAAAATTCCAGATACCAAATGACACAAAAATCTTAACTGTGATGTTCTGGAAAAGTATTGGCTCACATTTTTAACTTCACCTTATGTGAACCATTTTTACCTCTGATGCCATCATTTGCTGTCTAACTATCGTGTTTGTCAATACCCCAATTTATGAATTATGCAAGAACATAATATAGCATGAGGTCTACACATTTTCTATAGGCTTCTGGTCTGAGCAGACGCCGGTGCACAAGGCTGCGTCTATAGGACAGGCTGAGAAGCTCCAGCTTCTGGTTGATGGAGGTGCTTCAGTGAATGCTGCGACAGCCGACAACATAACTCCGCTTCATGACGCCTGCATACAGGATCACCCAGAGTGTGTTCAGGTTCTTCTGAATGCAGGTGCACAGGTGAAGTGTTGTCTCTATTCTTTGGGGCAAAACTTTGTATTATAATCTAATAATCTAAAAATAATAATAATAATAATAAATAAATAAATAAATATTTCAGAATAAAAATGAATAACGGGGGCACAGTGGCTTAGTGGTTAGCACATTCGCCTCACACCTCCAGGGTTGGGGGTTCGATTCCCGCCTCCGCCTTGTGTGTGTGGAGTTTGCATGTTCTCCCCGTGCCTCAGGGGTTTCCTCCGGGTACTTCGGTTTCCTCCCCGGTCCAAAGACATGCATGGTATGTTGATCGTCATCTCTGGAAAATTGTCCGTAGTGTGTGAGTGAATGAGAGTGTGTGTGTGTGCCCTGCAATGGGTTGGCACTCCGTCCAGGGTGTATCCTGCCTCGATGCCCCGATGACGCCTGAGATAGGCACAGGCTCCCCGTGACCCGAGAAGTTCGGATAAGCGGAAGAAAATGAATGAATGAAGTTGAATAACTTGTCAACATTTCATGATTCAACTGATAAACTTGACTTGTTGATGAATAACAATTTGACAATTTATTTGCCCTAAAAACACTGTACCTCCGTATGTTGTGGTGTGTTGTGTTTAAGGTGGATGTACGGACTATTCATGGTAGCACACCTCTGTGCCATGCGTGTGCAGCTGGCAGTGTGGAGAGTGTGAGACTGCTCCTGGACCACGGAGCTTCAGTGAATCCCTCTCTCACGGCCCTTACTGCTTCCCCTCTGCATGAGGCCTGTATACGTGGTAAAATGTGCAGCGAGCAGATAAAATGGTTGGGTGGATCAATAAATTTGAATAAATTTGCAGCCATAACCACTTGTGTAACCTACAGATATGTATATTCAGGCACTGGTGGAACCTTGTGGATAAAGTAACAGGAAATACTAGTGTACAAGTGTGCAGTATGAGTGTATTGGTGACTGTCTGCAGCAGGTAGAGGTGTTTGATTCATTCAGATAATTGGGTGCAGGTAATCAAGAATGTGTGAAGCTGATTATATCAAAAGGAGCCCTGCTGGAGGCTTTCGATATCCACTTTGGGACACCGCTGCACACCGCCTGCGCTAAAGCACATCTGGAGTGCGCTTTACAGCTGCTCAATGCAGGTGAGAAGGAAAAATATGAGTACAGTTACTGGCTATTTATAGAATGTTATGTTACACTACACATATTGATTTCTACTGTATATTCTCGTTAGTCATAATTGTGCGTCGATTTATTTTTGATAAATTCAGCAGCTCTGAAAGTTTTTCTGGCGATGTTTTAGGAGATGTTTTAATTCAGTTCATGGAAGGAGTCTCCGCTGTCAGCGCTGTCAGTCAAGTGCGGACAGTTTTCAACCACATGACAAATTTTGTAGATGTAAGATGTTTCCTGTAGATGTTATATAAAGGAACTAACTTGGTTCATCGATGTTCCTTTATAATAAGACTTTAAGCTATGCTTTTTTAAGCTCATAATCAGAATAGTAAAGATAACACCACCTCAGTGTTAATATTTTTTTCCTTGTCATGTTTTATTCAGTGTAGAGGTGTAACATTTATAACATGACCAACCTCTTGTACTATTGTCATGGTAAGGCTCAAATGGCCTGTACTACATTTCCCATCAGCTTCAGTCAATGTCCCCATTAACATTAGCACCCATATATAACTTCAAGTTTCTATTCCACAGTAATTACATACAGCAATATATTATTTCTCTTTAGAGAGATTAATGGTCATATTAATAAAATATGCATGGAATAAATGCATGCATAAAACTGCTTTGTAATCCTTTTTAATAGAACATTTAAAATGGAATATTTTTTAAAGGCGCCCGCGTGAACGCCACAAAGTTCCATGAGACGGCTCTGCACCATGCAGGAAGAGTGGGCCGGGAGGACCTGATCGAGCTACTGGTGGAGTTTGGTGGAGACGTTAATGTCAGGGACAACCTGGGACGCAAACCGATAGATTACACAAGCCCTGGATCCACTTCTCACATCTGTCTACAGCACTATGAGAGTAAGTATACATTGAAATCCTGTGACAAATCAAATATATTGGGAAACTTACATTTGGTTAACTGCATGTGTAGCAAAGGTAAGATTTTAATGAATATGTCATGTTTTCTTATACTGACCACAAAAAAAAAAAAAAAAGAGAGAGAGAGAGAGAGAAATCCTACTCACCAAGTCTCTCATATAATAGAAATCCAGGGGCAGTTGTTGGGGTGGCAAATAAATGTTTGTGCAAAATATATATACGAATGGTTATAAATTGAGCTTTAAATCCTAAGGACTTTATAGTTTTTAGTGCAAATTTAGTGCACATGAAACTCCTGAAATTCAAGAACTGCCGTTAATCATCCAAACGAGGGACAGGGAAGCATGTCAAAATTAATCACACAGGCTATCAATGAGATGTAATGGATAGAGATTAGTTTTAAAGACATCGCACTGTCCTTTTAAGCGATGAGTGTGAGTTTTGTTCCTGCAGGTTGTCCTCTGTCTCTACAACAGCTGTGTCGTATCACACTGAGGCGTGTCCTGGGCACCAGAGCGCTCCAGGTCATCACCAAGCTAGACATCTCACGACGCATCATCAGTTACCTTTGTTACGAAAAATACAGCTAAACATTGAGAGTTTGTGTTAATGCAATAATGAGGATAAATTTACTTTAGGTTTAAGGGGGAAAAAATGCTCGACTGAACATAGTCATGCTGTGACCAGCCGCTGCTTGTCCTTAAATATGCTATCATTGACTTACTGTGCATTCATTAAACTGTTTCATATAATGTGCAGAACATTCAATCCTTTGGAAATAAGAGTCTTGTATTTTATAACAAATAAATAAGTAATATATAAACTCTGTGGTTAATAAATGCATTGTGACATGATATAACAGTGCTGGATTCAGAAAGACTTTGTCCCCTAAGATGAGAAAACTTGTCATTACTGCTTTCTGTATTTTTTAAGACGGTTTGTTAGAATACTAAGATTGTTGTAGAACTGTGGACTTTTATTCAGCTTGCAGGTTATTTATCTTGCCTTTTTTGGTGTCTTTCAAGTAACTTAATACATTAATGAGGCACGTTGAAATAAATGAACCAGAGATTGAAGCCAATTTGAGCTGCAAAATTTAAAATATTCAACAGAACAACTATTATGTATAACAATATTGTTGATAGATAAACTGTAAAATAATGATTTGTTGTTCATCATTCAACTAAAAAACAATGTGGTGCCATTTTGCTTATCATTTTTCCTAAAAAATTTTATGTAAATTATAATTTCAATGTATGGTTTAGATGAAATGCTTGTGTTTTCAAAGCGATTACATAAGTCAAGATCATAGAAAATAAGGAAAACAAGACAATACAGATGTCTTTCTTTTTTCCCCATCATTTTCAAAATTGATTATCAAAAAAAAAAAAAAAGAGATAAAAGCTAAGCTAAGATATTTAAAGATTTAAAGCTAAGATATTAAGCTTATTTAAAGGTATCTATAATGACAGTGGCTGTTTTTTTACTGGTTGATAGGAACGGGGTTGGGATATTTTGTTTGTTTTAAGCAGAGACTTAGCAAGAACAAACTGTTTTTTAGTAGTGCACATGCACTATAAAGCATTATAACATTTTAAAATTGAATAAAAAAATTATATATATATATTTTTTATTAAATTTAAAATTGTAAAAAGTCAATTTAAAAATATACTTATAAATGTAATAATAATAATATATTTTTAATTTAATAATAATAATTTGGTTAACAGAATCGTATGTTTAAAATGATCACAATATCACTGAAAATAAAGCACACATGACGATTTTGTTCAGGCTTGAGTGAATATTTTGGGATTAAAATGTACATTTTTAACATATAAACATAAAATGGAAAATGGACTCACACATTAATGCAAAAAAAAAGAGAAAAGAAATATATAAATATATATTATAATTATATAGTTCAAGGTACAGTTTGGTTATATTGCTATAATGAATGAGACCTTTATTTAACTTTTACTTTTATATGCTGCCTGTTTGAAAATGTAGTCTCAGTAACACATCCGGCTGTACATTGAACTACATCTCCCATATTTCCCGGAAGTAAACCACTACCACGTGACTCACACCGCGTTTGTAAACACGGCTCTTGTGTTTATGCGGCTCCTAACACACACAAGGAATTTGGTTCCAGCTGTTTGTGACTCACTCTGAACAGACACGAATAACACTATACTAATGACTTGTACATGTGTTTAACGCTAGTGATGGAGGTGGAAGCAGCAAGACCATATTTTTTTGGTGATATCGGTATGTGCAGAAGCTCAAATTACAGATTAAATGTGTACAGACGACAGATATGATGATATTCCTGCGTTATTGCTTTATTTAGAGTGAGACTTGTTTACTAAAGGAGTTTTTAAAAACGAATTGCTTCCAGAAATGAAGCCATGATATAATATAATCATATAAAATGTAATATATGATATTAATCTTTATAGCTATTAATACTCTTGACAACAATCCGAATTGTTGTCAATAATCTCATCTTGACCGAGTCTCTTACTTTTTACTATACAGTCTTAAATGCATTCATATCAAAACAATTCATTCATTCATTCATTCATTCATTCATCTTCAGTAATAGATCCTGGTGAGGATGATGATGCATCCTGGGAACGCTGAACACAATGTGGGAATTCAAAGAGCATTAAACACACACATTAGAAATTTCATGTAGCCAGTCCACCTGCTGGTACGTTTTTGAAGGGTACCAGTGAACCCTGAGGAAACCCACGCTGTCGGTAATGCAAGCTAAGGGTTGAGCCAGAAATCTTGGAGTCTTAAGTGCAAATGATACCTGCACTCTAATAGTAATAACTAACTAAATAACTAGTTCTCTATCTGTG
This sequence comes from Tachysurus fulvidraco, assembly GCF_022655615.1. Taxonomy (NCBI): domain Eukaryota; kingdom Metazoa; phylum Chordata; class Actinopteri; order Siluriformes; family Bagridae; genus Tachysurus; species Tachysurus fulvidraco. Next base: position 14,245,290 of record NC_062536.1, read on the forward strand.
TGTTTGCTAGGCTTCTGGTCAGAAAGGACAGAGGTCCACAAGGCTGCGTATCAAGGCCAGGTGTCCCATCTGCAGAGTCTGATCCAGAGTGGGGCTTCAGTGAATATCGTGGCTGTCGACTCCATCACTCCTCTCCATGAGGCAGCTATTCGTGGACAGGTGCAGTGTGTGAGGCTGCTGCTGGACGCTGGCGCACAGGTTACATTCCCCACACACTGCCTACGTTTCCTAGATAACTCTTGGTTTCTTAATAACTTCTAGATCATTCTCAGATTTTAAGAGAGGAGATATGGTTGAGAGCGAATTGACATATTTAAGACTTTTTCAGAAACAAAACTCTTCAAAAAAATCCACCTATAAGATAATATAAGTCCATTTTAGTCTCAAGTGATGTATTCTTCAGACGTAGAGAGAGAGAAATTGTAATTGTTGGTAAACTTCAAGTTGTGCTGTTATTGAAAAAAAAATTTATTTTCGTAACAGTAACTCTGTCACATGTCACAGTCTTCGCACAAATGAGCACAAATGCTATTCACTCTTGACATCATCAAAGCGTGAAGTGAGAACAAGGCCACAAAGAGAGCTTTCTCCCGTGTGTCCTAATGTCCTTTAATGAGTTTGTGGGATATACACTAGAATACACAGGAGTAAATTAGAGAATAATCTGTCTTATGAATAAATGAACGGAGAGTCAGTACACACTATATTCTATTTGAATGTTTATTTCTTTGGCACTGCCCTGTAGGTAGATGCGAGGAACGTGGACGGCAGCACTCCTCTGTGTGAGGCCTGTTCTGCTGGGAGCTCTGAATGCGTGCAGCTTCTCCTCGAGTACGGGGCAGATGTTAACACCGCCCTTACCTCTCGCACCACCTCCCCACTACACGAGGCATGCATAGGAGGTGAGGATTAGAGTCATCATACTCCATACTTCTAATAGAGTGATTACCTGACATCTTTGTGTTGTCTTCACACACCTCTAGGAAACGCAGAATGCGTAAAGCTCGTAATAGCAAACGGTGCGAGTCTGGAAACCTATGATCTGTACAACGGCACTCCTCTTCATGTAGCCTGCGCTAACCAGCACCTGGAGTGTGTCAAGGTGCTACTTAATGCAGGTAGAAACAAAAAGCTGTTTCCACAATCCAGTACCTATTCCCTACTCCCTACAAGAAGCCTAGAGCTTTTTTCTTCTTTATTTTCAGTGCATTGTGGGCTTTCGTGTGCTGTGAATATGAATATTCTCTATTGTGTTTATATGTGATTAGAAAATGCTCAGGTCCTTCAGGGCACTGTGTAGTAAACGTGGCATGATTTCTGAAATAGAAGCTGTATTTTGGGATGTGAATTTGAGAAATTGATGTTTTTGACATATATTAATGTTTTGCATGTTGTGTATTTTTTAAGGAGCAAATGTAAACGCAGTACGCCTTCATGAGACGGCGCTTCACCATGCAGCCAAGGCCAACAACGCAGAAATAATCAAGCTTCTAGTGGAGTTCGGGGCAAACATCTACGCCAAAGACAAATATGAGAGGAAACCTGTGGACTACACCAGGCATGATACACCAGCTGCTCTCTGTCTACTGCTTTACGAGAGTGAGTAACACACTGTCTTAACATAAAGGAAGTAAAGCCGTTTTAAAGGCTGTGTTTTATAGTTTCTTCTATGTTGAAATACACTGGGTCAAGGGCTTTGAATCAGAGGAGCAAAAATAAACATTTTAATGGAGACAAAATCAAATATGACTTTACATTTATAGGATCATGTTGGAAATTGCCTTTATATATATATATATAATGTACCTTCCTTGTGCTCTGAGAGATTAGTGAGTGCTAGAGCATCTGAGGGAGCGTGGTGCAGTGTGTGGAGCGATCATTTTTAATAACCTTTAATTTGTCACCTATTTGTATACACAGATATTATTTAAGCCAACTCATCAATCAGAATCAGCAATTCCGGACAATTCCACCAGGTGACGCTCACAGCTTAATGTTCAATACTTTCTTGCTTTGATAGTTCAAACCATTTAATGGTAAAAGATAATAAAGGCAGGGAGTCTAGAGAGCCTACAGAAAAGCATCTCAGGACTCCTAGAAACATGTGAAGTGTGTTTGCACAGCAGTTCTGGGTTAAAGGCTCTGCTTGTTGTTTGTGGCAGCACAGAATCCAGTGTGTAGCCTTGGTGCTTAATGGGATGTTTTGGAATAGAGCAGGAATAAATAGAACGAGGACGGGGATCAGGTCACAAAGCCGTTTTGAGTATGGAAGAAGAGCTCGTGGAACATCTCTCAGAAGTCCTGTGGCATCCATATCTTAGCAGCGCAAGCCCTAAAACATCATTAAAGAATGTAAACTGTCTCGGGCAGGTGCTGTGTTCTGCTAATGCTGTTGTGAATGTGTCTAAACATTTGTGACATTTTAATTTATTGACTGCTAATGGAGTTGGAGATAATAGTGTGTGATGGATGAGTCTCAGGACTGTGATGTTGACCACCCAGATTTGATGAGGGTTTTTTCCCCCTGTGGCAAAGCAACCTGGCTGAGGGTTTTTTTTTCCTACTAGGATTTTCCTACAACTGTATTTAAGGGTTCAACACAGAGCATTGAAACCCTTATTGTCTTATGTGTGTCATAGCAATGGAAATATTGGCTTAAGACAAACAAGTGATATGATATACAGTATTGCTTGAAAGGTGGTGAACCCTTTAGAAATGCCTAGATTTCTGAATAAATTTCACCCAAAACATCATTCGATTTTCACACAAGCCCCAAATACAGAAGCCAATCAAACAAATCAGACAAATATATTATACATAATATACACTTGAAATATATTATACTTTTTTTTTTAATTCAGGAAAATGTTCCAGTATTATATATCTGTGAGAGGCAAAGGTATGTGAACCTCCAGGATTAGAATTTCATTTCAAGGTCAAATTAGAGTCCATCAGATGTGTCTTATGAGCTATAGTTCAAGTTCAAGTTCAGCTTTATTTATATAGCACATTTACAAACAGCCACACGGCTGACCAAAGTGCTTCACAGTGCGTTTGACATTACACATACACTTACACATTAAAACATTACACTATAGGAACATTTTGATTGTTTTTCTCTGCTCATAACAACTCTATAATTTGTCCTAAAATTATAATATATTGCTATTGCCATATAATTTGTCCGGGAGCTGGTATCTTTAGACACAATGAGCCATATCGTTTCAATACCAGTAATACGACTGTTGTGATGTGCAGCTGCTGTGTGTTTTCCTGCAGGTTGTCCTCTGACTCTACAGCAGCTGAGTCGTATCACACTGAGGCGTGTCCTGGGCACTAGAGCGCTTCAGGCTGTCACCAAACTAAACCTTCCTAATTTCATCATCTGCTACCTTTCATACCTGTGAGATCTACACATACACACACTCAGGGCTGATGCGACTCAACAAGGTTCTATTTCTTACCTGAGCACCTTTCCTTATACTTATTATCTGAATCTTATTTGTAAAAAGGTTCTTGAAGCACTTGAACACTCAAGGCTTATAGCACATCTTAGTCTTGGAATGAACAGTCCAACGGCACAATTAACACATTAAAGCACAGCACTTAAGACATCCTCAAAGATGTTTAGTAATGAAAGCCAGAGGACTGAGAAATATGTTATTGTTCCAGCTGCCTGCACTCAGGAACTTTCTCTGAATGTGATCCGTGACACTCAGAAGTGGCAGTACATTAGTTCCCTTGACTACAGCCGAGTACCTCGAACAACACTCGACCAGTCTGAAGCGGATTCTGGTGGCTTTGTGTGAAACAGTTTCCAAACGGGAGTCCACACTCCTGACAACTTGCTGTGTTCAGCACGTCCATGATGCGCTCAGAGTGAGAGATTGCAGGCCCACTCAGTGCCGCAGCCCTATTTTAGCAATTTCCACATTCTTTCCATATCACAATTTAGCATTCTGGTATATTGTAGTCTTTCTCTTAGCATTACTACAATAACACTGGGGTCACAAAATAGCAACTAACCTGCTGAGAAAAATCCTGAGAAAAAACAGGAACTTTGGATCAGGAAGTTTTTAGGTTTCATTTTATATATATATATATATATATATATATATATATATATATATATATATATATATATATATATATATATAAATCTGTAAGGTTTTGTCACCCTGTTTAATATTTTATATTTGAGATACTCTACAGACTAAATAAACCTGCACCTATTTTAGCATCTAGTTTAAAGCTGCTGTAACATAAACAATAAAGAGGAACTAACATTTAGCTATCATTGGATTAAATAGCATGTATGTTAATCAGTAATTCGTTATAGTTTACAGGGAATAAAACACTTCAGGATATGGTGTTAGTGGAAAATAATCAACGTCGGCATGGTAACTATGCTGCACAAAATATCATTAGGCAAAAACCCTCGAACTAACTAGCGCTCGGTTTATTGCTGTACTATATTCATTCATTCATTGTATTTCCTGGATTTTTACTGCATTTTACAACATTAGCTTGCAAGAAAATTAAACGATGAAGGCGAAATTCTTAATGAAGGAGTTTTTTTTATTCCAGCGTAGCAGTGACAAATTACATGAAGTACTTCTGGTTCATCGTTGTCAAGAAGCACAGTACAAATCCTTCTCAAACATTTTATACAGTTTTTCCTCTTTGTAGATTAAATTGGGTTTCGCCCAATTTAATCTTAATAATTTAATTTAATGGGGCTCTTTCTGACATATGTCTTGGAGTGGAATCTGTGTTCATACAATTTTACAAGCTCATAACTGAAACTGAATCATCTGCTCTAATCTATTGCCATCCAAACTGTTGCCTGTGACCCAAGGGACAGTGAATGAAAAACAGATTAGAAAATTATTATTTTTTTGAAAACATGTGTTGATGTGCCATTACAAACCATTACGTATCATTACAGACCATGATTAAAGGAGTATCCGCCAGGGTGGAGCAAAAATAAGGTAATTATAGCGTAGAGAGCTACCGCGTCACGATTTAACGCTAGCTCTCTAAATTGTTTGTTTTTCCTTTCCGCAGTTATAAACATGAAGCGTTAACTATTACTACTACTCCATGCTTGAATTTGCTCTATGCTGAGCAGCAGACATTTCTAATGTTTCCTTTATTTTTAATCTGTTAATCTTTAAATCTGTGTATGTATATACATATATATGTATGTATATATATATGTATGTATGTGTGTGTGTGTATATATATATATATATATATATATATATATATATATATATATATATATATATATATATATATATAATGTATTTATTTATTTATTCTTTTTAGGACAGTATTTGTATTTGTAGTGCATTTGTATTTACATCCTAAGTATACATACAATAGTATTTTCAGTTTCTGTTTATTAGTTTGATAAAATAGTATTAATTAAAATGGAAGTTCTTGTACAAAGGATAAATAAGTGCTTTTTGTCATGTTTGTGTAACATTGGTGATTGTATTAATTTTTGAATCTGTCTGGTCTGCTTAAAGCATCTTCTATCTACAAATGACACACTCAATTTTACCCACTTGGAATTCTGTATCTCTCTCGTTTTTCTCGTATATATATATAATGCAGAGTTCTAAGTATGTGTGTATATATAATTTATATAATTTACAGTATTTGGTGTTGGAATGTGTCAGCCTAGTGTATAAAGTGTCGGACTACAGATTGGAAGGTTGTGAGTTCAAACTCCAAATCCACCAAGCTGCCACTGCTGGGCCCTTGAACAAGGCCCTTAACCCATAATTGCTCAGTTGTATAAAATGCAACCAAGCAATGTATTGTATATAAGATGCAAGTCGCTTTGGACAAGGGCGCCTACTAAATGCCGTAAATGTAATTGCTTTTGTGATATTAATGATTGATTATTTGAATCAGACTGTTTTTTTGTTTAAGGTTAATGAAATTCTTTTTCATTAAAAAGTTTTTTTTTTTCATTAGAAGGTTTTGTAATCACTGCACATCCACAAAACTGGTTTTCTCATAAACAACATGAAAAGCATCCAGAAATAACAGACCGTACAGAAATAGCTCCAAAAACCTCCCTGGTTAGTTTTGAGCAGAGAAAATTATTTGTTTTTTTCCTTTTCTGGTTTGATCTGCAGGCCCAAGAGAGAACATGGCACACTGGCAGGTTTCCAAACAGATGACTGGCTTGTTATAAAAAAAAGTTTTTTCTTATTAACTTTAAGACTAAAATGAGAGTCTGGTGAGGAAATGGCTGTTTATAGCTGTTAACTTAAGTGATTACAAGAAATGTATTTTGTGGATGTTCCACATCATTACATGCAACTGTAAACAGATAAAAATGCATGTTGTGGGATATAAAAAGACTAGAAAACACTATAAATAACTAGTAGGACAGAAATATCTCCATTTCTCCTCATTAAGCTTCAAGTGGCTTCAGTAGAGGCTTTAAAAATCCCTCATGAGTTGATCCAGGTGTAAGAGAGCAATTGGAAAATAAATGTTCTATACAGTGGTGCACAATTATTGGCACCCTTTACAAAAAAAAACTGTAAACACATGCGCTGGGTGATATTTAAAGTTTATATATTTATATAAGGGTGATTTCTTAACTAGTGCATGTTTTTGCTGCCTGATGAAATTTCATTTGATGAAACCAGGTGGAGAAAATAAATAGCTATTTTCTGAACTGTTCTGATATTTTTGGAGGGTTTTGGCCTCTCCACCATGCCTTGTTTTTTATGCATCCTCTTGAGACGCATATGTTTTAAGTTTAAACAATTTCAGGCTTTCAGTGTATATTAACGCCCATTTATTTATTTTTCTTCTATTTTGCATGTTATATTTTGCATGCATGTTTATTCCTTAAGGAATAAGAGTGGCAATTATTTTAGCACATTTTTAAGAAACAAGACTATTAAAAGCTATTTGGAGCGATTGTTTGATGTTAGAGTGTTTTTTTATTCTGGATTTATTGTTCACAGGTGCATTTGCACAAGAAGCGTGTTCATGAAAAGCCTGTTCCAAGGAGGCTCATTAATGTAAACCTTTATCTACTGACATCAAGTCTTAATATTTGGGACGCGTTAAAGTAAAGTTTGCAACACATTGCTGACTTGAAATAAAGCAATATGTAAAATAGGCCGGAATAAGGAGAAAAGTATTGGCACCTATACAAGAGGGAATTGGTGTGTGCGACACTTCAGTTGAGCTGAGCTGCATGTCTAGGATTCAGTGAATGTTGCACTTAGGTGCTCTTTCACCATTCATTCCTCAGTTGCGTTCTGTAAGGATTACCTTTTATAGAGTTTCGTGAAGCTATGTCATGAATATGCGTGTAATTTACACGTGATTGCATTTATCAACAGACGAACACTTGATTAGCCTCTGAACATTTATTAATGAGGTCCTTGTGTGAATTTTCTAAAACTCTTGTCTGACTATATTAACCAAAATCATGTTGAGTAAACACAGTCAAGATGTAACTGTAATGTAGATTGATTGGATCTGAATATATTTTCTGGATCACGTACATACTTCTCTCCATCCTTTTCATGCCTGCACGTCCACACGGCACTTCTGAATTTCTCTCTTATAAAACAGACTATAAATAGCCCACAGAGCAGAAATAACTCCACTCCCTGACTCTTTGCTTTGACTGAACATTTGGGCAAAATGATGTTTTTCCTCTTGAGCTGACACTAGGGTTCAGAAGGGCAGAGTACTTCCAGTACAAAACAGGGATGAACACAGCTAACCCTCCCCTGGAATGACTCCTACTAATACTAATTTGCTGCGATGGGTGGAATGCTGTTTTTTCATCTTTCTCGATAAACCTTTAAAGGACATGGCATGTTGGTATGGCATGTTGGTTTTCCTGAACCAGTTTTTATTAAGTAATGAAAATAGCACAGGATTCTTTCAGATGAGGCAAATCTGGTTTTGGTGCTGAACAGCTATCAGGGAGAACTCAGTATTTTAATACGTTAGTTTATTGGACGCACGTATGTAAAAAAAAACAAAAAAAAAACATTGCTGGTAAATGAACAGCTGTATTGCAGGGTGCTGACGTGTAATGCTGAAATAAAATGTTCACTGTACATTAAGCACACTTTGTAAATGATTATTAGATTGTATAATGTTTGTTGTTGTTAAGAAAATAAACCATTACAGACCGATGCTTAAAAATGTAATTTAATGACTGTAGTAACTGAATTTATCTACAAGGGATACAATGCCATGCATAAAGGGTTTTTCAGTGTTACAGGGAGAATTGTCATGCTGAAAGACGCCACTGTGTGCCATTAGGAATCATATGATATTCTGAGTGTGTGTGTGTGTGTGTGTGTGTGTGTGTGTGTGTGTGTGTGTGTGTGTGTGTGTGTGTGTGTGTGTGTGTGTGTGTGTGTGTGTGTATAAAGGTGGCACCTTTCTATCATAGCCAGCTTTAAAGTTTTCAGCAGTTTATGCTACAGTAGTTCTTCTCTGTGATCGGACCTGATGGTGAAGCCTTCGCTCACCAGGTGCTGCTACACTTTAGCAGGTTCACTGGTTGTCCTTTCTTTGGAGCACTGATGGTTGGTACTAACCCCTCCAACCACTGGGAACATCCAGCAAGACCTTCTGATTTGGACATGGCCCAGTCATCTATCAATCACACTCAAAATTATTGCGATTCTTGCACTTTTTTCCTGCTATCAATAAATCAACTATAACAACTGACTTCACTTGCTGTCTACTATCTCAGCCTTTGACAGGTGCCATTGTAAGGACATAATTTAGGTTATTCACCCCTCAGTGCTTTTAATCTTATGGTTGATCTGTGTGTGTTCCTTTTTTGTGTAGATTCATGATGTATACCTCCAGTTAAGTCATTTCACTTCTAGGTTGTAACTGAAATGTAGAGTTCAAGGGGTGAATACTTTTGCAAGCCATTCCAGATTTATAAGCTTCCCATGTAGGTTCTACTTAGAACCCCTGCCAAGCTGTAGGTTCTACTTAGAACCCCTGCCAGCATGCCAAGCTGAAGAAAACTTAAACTAAACGTAACATTTTTGGCTATTGGCCACGTGTTTGGTTGTACTGGTCACCTGCTTCAACCAATTTTGATATCACCACTAGGGGGCAGCAGAGTTGTTACTTTGTTTTTATATAAGCTGATACTTTTGTTGAAAATGTATTGCACAATTGGACCTATTTTCCCAAGAAAAAACAAAACAAAAAAACACTTATTTATCTTCTTTTATCTTAACCATGAGAAACTTGAAGAAAGTAACTAGTCAGTGTGCAGGTTCTCAACCCGGTTTCTATTAAAGTCTGGCATTTAAGAACCCTTATCCAGAGTGACTTACAATTGTGCAATTGCGGGTTAAGCGCCTTGCTCGGGGGCCCAGCAGTGGCACCTGGGATTTGAATTCATGACCTTCCGATCAGAAGTCCAATACCTTACCTTAACCACATCCCCATGGGGTGCTTTCTCTTGAGGAACACTCACATGTGTTCTGTTCTACCACAGTGTCATCACTGTAACTTACAAGTGCCACTTTTACTCATCAATATCAGTACTGACTTCCCTTATATAGACATTCAAACTCAGCAGAAATGATATACTAAAACTGGATCCAGAGTGATGAGACCCTGAAAGAATTATGCAGTATTTCCTATCCTTATCTTGCAAGTTGTTTAACAAGTTATATGTTGTAGCAAATAGCACAGTAATAAAGCTTTGTTCTTAAAGAAGCGATGCCATTTTTATGGATTAGCCGTTTGGGGATTTCTGACCCCAAGCTAAGGCAATATCAGACATACTGCTTTCTAAGCTAAACAGCAGTCTGACCAAACATGAAAAATATGACTTGGCAGAAATGACAGTTCACTAAAGGTAAAAAGACACAGGGTTGTTGGTTCCACTTTTGTGTTAAGGTTATCTAGGTGAATTTTGACCTGTGAATTCATTAACTCATTGGGAGTCAATTAAAAACAAGAAGGTTGGACTGTGAACTCTAGTTAATAAAAAGAGACAGAGAAAATATACTGATGGATTGTTTTATTAATTTAGGTACTATAATGTTTAAATAAATTAAGACGTAAATTAAACATAAAGTAACAATAGGCACGGGTTTGATTCCTGCCTCCGCCTTGTGTGTGTGGAGTTTGCATGTTCTCCCCGTGCCTCGGGGGTTTCCTCCGGGTACTCCGGTTTCCTCCCCCGGTCCAAAGACATGCATGGTAGGTTGATTGACATCTCTGGAAAATTGTCCGTAGTGTGTGTGTGTGTGTATGTGAGTGAATGAGAGTGTGTGTGTGCCCTGCGATGGGTTGGTACTCCGTCCAGGGTGTATTCTGCTTTGATGCCCGATGACACCTGAGATAGGCACAGGCTCCCCGTGACCCGAGAGGTCGCATAAGCGGTAGAAAATGAATGAATGTTGCTTGTCAGCTCTCAAAACGATGTATGCCGTGATTATGAATGGCTTATGAAGACTTAAACTCTCAAATAAGGAAACGCAGCCATGATAATGTCAACAGATTCATAGCTTGTGGTTATTTCTTTTAGGCATTTTGATAGAATGTGTTTAATTTTGATAAGTTTTATGTATCCTGGACACTTCCATGTGTTTGTATAGTTAGATGAATGAAGTGGTTTGAAAAATGAGATTTTGAAGAAATCCCTTAAAAGTATTTAAAGGTTTCAAATTCTGTCCCACAGAAACATTCAGGCTTTCTGTTCAGTTATTTGAAATTCATATTTTATGGGAAGCAACATTTCTTAACTTGTATCTTGCCTCCGGTTAAAATAACATCTCTATAATCTCCAGACCTCTTTAAATCTCTCTAACGAATGGAGGAAGGAAGGACGTTTTCCAGGTATTTTAGAGTCAAGGTTCCTGAAGGCACCAGCAGAGATTTGAGAAGCCATTAGGGAAGAGAAGATGGGATCTTTCTGAAAGCGAAGATAAAGTGGATTTCAGTTCTGCGATGTTCTGCTTTCCGGCTTTAGTGCTGAGTGACTCCCCTATCCATCCAATGAGAAACAGATGTTTCGACTCAACACTACACATGGAAAGACGTTTAGAAGTTTATTTTGCTGCAAAGCTAAAAGAAATGGTCTAGGTTTAGATCCTGATGAATTCACAAAAACGATTGAGTAGGAGGTGTTTAATCATATATATGTGTGTGTTCTATTGTATCGTATGCTTGTATGGTGGATGGTCCTCATAAATGGAATTAAGAACGTGTAATTGTGTGTGAATCTTTCGAGTGACCCATACTCAGAATTCGTTCTCTGCGTTTAACCCATCCATAGTGCACACATAGCAGTGAACACACACACAGCAGTGAACACACACACACACCGTGAACACACACCCGGAGCAGTGGGCAGCCATTTATGCTGCGGCACCCGAGGAGCAGTTGGGGGGATTCGGTGCCTTGCTCAAGGGCACCTCAGTCGTGGTATTGCCGGCCCGAGACTCGAACCCACAACCTTAAGGTTGGGAGTCAAACTCTCTAACCATTTGGCCACAAATGGATACTACTTCTACATACATGAGCACCCACTATTGGCTCGTGTCACTGTGATTGACAGGGAAGAGCCGTTAAGCCAGTCCTTCCACCCAGAGAACACTGCCAATTTTGCTACTTTGGCTACCAGCCATGGATGCTTGTGGCATTGTCTGGATTCAGACTCTTGATCTTGTACTGATAGGATATACACCTTTCTGTTACCTCAATTCGTAACCACTAGACACTTTTTTCAAAACACCCAAAGCATAACAATTTCAAATTTTCTCATTTAATGGACAAGATGAGTGAAGAAAACTCCCATTCTTGGAAACGTTCCCATTTTAAATCTGTTATAAGGCTGTTATGAAGTGCCGATACTGGAGACTTCTTCCAAAAACTAAAGAAACTCATAGCTTCAGCAATTCCACACTCTTTAATAGTTGTTTATGAGTCACATCCACCATACAAGTCCCTGTGTAAACTGTTACTGTGACGTCTCTCCGGGATTTCGCTGATTTATTTATTTACTTCTTGGGATGGTTGCTGTCTTCCTTTTTTTAAACTCATTTTTGAGTGGTTAGCATGTTTGCCTCACACCTCCAGGGTTGGGGGTTCGATTCCCGCATCCGCCTCCGGAGTTTGCATGTTCTCCTCGTGTCTCAGGGGTTTCCTCCGGGTACTCCGGTTTCCTCCCCGGTCCAAAGACATGCATGGTATGTTGATCGGCATCTCTGGAAAAATTGTCCGTAGAATTGTCCTGAGATAGGCACAGGCTCCCCGTGACCCGAGGAGTTCGGATAAATCGATAGAAAATGAACGAATGAGTTTAATTCACATTCCTATGTGAACTGATGATGGCTTGTTTTAAATGTGCATGGTGATGATGTCACATGACATGTCTTCGCCCAAGCCTGTGGTACTTTGGAAAAGTTGATTTTGCTTGATTTTGCATTTTAAAATTCACAACATTGTGAAATTGCAAAATCCTGGAGGCACTGACTATAGAAACATTAATGCATGAGCAGTAATATAACCCTTTCAGCCAGACCTAATGTCAGAGCTCCTGTCACATCTTCGGACCAAACAGAATTCAATATAAGTGTTATAAGTGATATAATATGTGATATAAGTGTTTATTAACACATCTGTTTTGAGCGGTAGTCAAATTTTGTCTGTTTAAATGTAGTCAGCCAAACTGTCTCCTTCCCAGACAATGGAGAATCCTACTGCTGATTTCTAGCCAATGCTACACACACACAGAAACACACACACACACACAGTCAGAGTAAGTAAAACAAATGATCCTAGCGTCTGTAGAGCTCTGGCTACTCCCCCATCCCCAGTGGAGGATCCTCACTATCACAGTCTCCCTGATGTCAGCAGTATCCACGTTAACATTTTATGCAGAGTTTTACAAAGTTCATGAGTTCACCTGTTGGAGCAGTGTTTTATATATACACAAGTCTAAGCAGGCTCACGTGTGTTTTTGTGAAGACATCAAAGATCCCTAAAGCCATATTTTTTCTGCAATCTGTTTGAGTTACTGCCATTTCCAGTAGTTGATTCGGGTTCATCTATGGTTTCGGAATAATTTTAGAGCGTAATATACAGAGTATATATGAGGTTAATATAAAAAAAAAAGCACACTGTTCTGTGAATACACTGACAGATGAAAAAATTCATGGAAATGCTGGACAATGTATGCTTCAGTGTAGCTTGGTACAGATTTCTGGAGGTGTACCAGAGAGATGCTTTTTAAAATATATTCACTCTGAATATATAATTTTGTTGCGATGATGGTGAAGAGCTTTGAAGATGATGGCAATGTATAAAACATGTTTAGGTGCTCACGACCATATGATTGAAATTATTTTTATCCTTTTATCATCAAACTATTCAAGGGGGCCCACAGACCCTTGTGAACCCTAGGAGAACTATTTGATAGCTGGTTTTTATCAGCTGTATTTATACTTCACAGATTCTCAGAATGCTATTTAATGCATTTGTGTCTCTTTCTCTTAATTTGATAGAAATGTTCTCTGATAATCTTTTGCCTTCAAGTGTGTGATATGTAGTAGCTCAGTGGTTAAGGTGTTGGCCTACTAATCGGAAGGTTATGAGTTCAAATCCCAGGGCCACCAAGCTGACACTGCTGGGCCCCTGAGTAAGGCCCTTAACCCTTAATTTCTCTGCTGTATGAATGAAATAAAGCTAAGTCACTATGTATAAAGGCATCTACCAAATGCATTCATATTCTCTTAAGTTTTAGATTTTCTAACTTAATATTTGCTCCAGTTTCCAGTTTGTTAGTCTTATTCTTAAGTCTTTGAAAAGATTTTTTACATCTATTTGTATGTGTTTTTGTGTGTCATGTTTAACCACGACACACACTTGTACATTGTTTTTTGCCTGTTTACTTAGGTTAAAATTAGATCAAGGATAACCAAATACACAACATTATGTACTCTGGATGAATGTATTTGTGTCGTTAGATGAATGAAGAGGTTTGAGAAATGTCTGAAAAGTACTGGAACGTGGACAATTTGGATGTACACACCTGCATGCACATTTGTCTTACTATCCTGTGTAACTCTGACGACATGAATATTAATGCAGCTTATTAATACGCAGCCTACATCTAAAACCAGCCCTCAGCCCTAAACCTTAAATTCAGCAACAAAGGAAACATTTAGAATCGGCTTTTTAATTAATAGCATGCATGTGGACAATAAAAGCATATGGACAAGTCATTTGTAACTACAAGCTTCTTGTGGGAACATTTAGTCCTGGCCAAGATATAAAAGCCTGCCCAAATACACGCAACTCTTTTTGCGTTTATGATTTAAAGCTCAGTTTAGCCATCGGTTAAAAATAGCTCTGAACATTCAGAAGGTTTCCTTGCCTAGCATGATGAATTGAACATGCTATTATTCTTCATTTAAAACACACCTCATCCTGTACGTATTGTAAGTTCTTGGTCTGTAGTATGCATGTGAACATGTAAACATACGTTCACTGTTTTGCACTCAGCTGTCTGGTGCAGTTCATTTTCACGTCCCGTCCTCGCTGCTGGAGGCGCAGTGTCGAACGGGGAACGAGGAATTCTTTTAGTGCATATGTAACCACGTTGCAGCTCAAACTGTGTGTCCCAGGCAGGATTTGGTTTTCCTGTAATGCCACATATTACTTTGTGCTCTGTCAGCATGAACCTTTGTCTTTAATTCCAGCGTAGTGAAAACAAGAACAGAATGTACTTCAGGTCGTCCCCAGTCATTAATTAAACTTTTATCGGGGATAATGACATGCTGCATGTAAAAGGTGGCAGATTTAATGGCTTTGCTCTTGACGTGTTTGTGCTACTTATTTTCCCGCAGTGAGTTATCTGTCCGTACCGTTTGAAGTTTGTACTCTGCACGCAGCTTTTTAAACAATGCTACATCAACCTGGTCTTATGTAAGCATGTTTTGGAAGCGCTGTTTCGTAGCCATGTTTCAAGGTCTGTTACGAAACAGAGGGAATAATAGCTGTTTGTTGTATGGCTTTAGATGTAGGTTGTATAAAAGGTTGTGTGAGAAGCTGCAGCAAGTCAACGATCATGAAAATGAAGAACTGTCGAATTTGTAAATAAAATCTGCATGTTGTGAAATCTAGACTGTAAATGTGAAACATTTGCGTTTCTTTGTCAAAATGTAGGCACAATCGAAGTACTTTTTGTCCCACTGAGCACATCTTAAAGTAAAGGTTTGAGATTTATTTTAGAGATTTTTATCTTTACTTTATTCTAAATATTGACAGATGTTTTTCTCCTTTTTTCCCTCAGCAACACGTTTCAGTAGTCCAACCTATAGAGAACAAATGCATAAACGTTTTCCGCTGCATCTTCCAATCTTCTAATCTAATCTCCTTGATGAGCATGAACACAATTCAGAAAATAAAAAATGTTCTTCCATCCATTGGCATCTTTGGGCATTTTGTCTCTACAGTACACATTTCTGCTCTGTCTCTGTTTTCCAAATAGGCATCTAAAAAAAATCCTATTTTCCTTCAGAATAAGCAGCTTTTATTAAATACATTCTTCTATCCTGAGCACACACTTCTTTGGGCTCTATCGCTCTCTTGGGCCTCATTTTGTATTTAAAAGTCTTATTTAATTATGCAGGAGGAAGCTGTATTGTTGAGGTGATGTGTGCTTGGTGCATGGTTCTCTGTGTGTGCGTGCTGAATATTAGCAGTTAAGGCATTATAAGTTATTACAAATATTGACTATATATTATAAAATATAGAATTTGCTGTGAACATGTGAACAGTTCATTTTTGGTTCTGTTTAAAAAAAAGCCTCTCAGCAAAGTGAATATTGGAGGATGATGATGATTTAGTGTGTGTAAGTTCAAACTACTAGGCATACGTTTAATTAGATAGATAGATAGATAGATAGATAGATAGATAGATAGATAGATAGATAGATAGATAGATAGATAGATAGATAGATAGATAGATAGATAGATAGATAGATAGATAGATAGATGGAGATAGATAGATTTTTTGACACGTTACAACCACATTTTGACACGTTACAACCACAAACAAAAATTTTATTCTTTTTACAAATAAATATCTGAAAAGTGTGGCATGCATTTGTATTTAGCCCCACTGGGTCAATACTTTGTAGAACCTCCTTTCGCTGCAATTACAGATGCAAGTCTTTTGGAGAATGTCTCTACCAGCTTTGCACATCTAGAGAGGGAAATTTCTGCCCATACTTCTTTGCAAAATAGCTCAAGCTCAGTCAGATTGGATGGCGAGCGTCTGTGAACAGCAATTTTCACGTCTCGCATGAATATGCTTTGATCTAAACCACTCCGCACAAGTCTCTAACAGGTTTTCATCTAAGATTGCCCTGTATTTGGCTCCATCCATCTTCACATCAACTCTGATCAGCTTCCCTTTTCCTGCTGAAGAAAAGCATCCCCGCAACATGATGCTGCCACCACCATGTTTCACGGTGGGGATGGTGTGTTCAGGGTGATGTGCAGTATTAGGTTTCTGCCACACATACCGTTTTGAATTTTTGCCAAAAAGTGATCCACATGATGTTTGCAAACTGCAAACGGGATTTCTTATGGCTTTCTTTCAACAAATGCTTTCTTCTTGCCACTCTTCCATAAAGACCAGATTTGAGGAGTGCACGACTAATAGTTGTACTGTGGACAGATTCTTAATCCTGAGTGGATCTCTGCAGCTTTTCCAGAGTTACCATGGGCCTGTTGGCTGCTTTCTGAATAATGCTCTCCTTGCACCGCTTGCCAGTTTAGGTGGATATAGTTTGCTTAAAGGCGTTTCCTCATATATTATCTAATACTTAGTCTTTAACCCCTGTGTAAGAGAATATTCATTAATTGCAATTGAAAAAAGGCAAAACTTGAAGGAGTTTGAACTGTATTTGCAAAGATGGAGAAATCCGTAGCATAGGTCCACAGGATAAGATGAATACGTGTCTGGCTTGGTGTGTTTTTTTTAATCTCATGGTTGCACCGTGGACATTTTTGCTTAATAGGCTGTTGGTCACCAGTTTTTCTTTATTTGCTATGTAATACACTACAATGAGTCTAGAAGACATTTCTTTAAGTGCTTTGTAGTGCACATGTGCATCAAGAAGAAAGGAAATTGGTCTTTGGCCCAGACATTAGTCTGATGGTTAATATCATGTTAGCAAGAGATGTAAAGAGCAACTGTGGAGTTAAACTTTTGTTCAAGAAAAGATGCTCATGTTCTAACATTCTGAAAGCATTTACAAGCATATTTGTAATTGCAATTTAAATCCAAATTAAATTAGTTTGGAATGGCAGCCTGGCTATCAGTTTCAGTTTACTGGTATCTACCCATTCACACAGACAGGGACAATGGTGAAGGTTAAGAGTTTAAGGTTCAAGCCCCAGTACTGCCTAGCTGCCCTCCCTGGTCCAGGGGCACTGTAGCATAGCTGCCCCTGTGCTCTGACCCAGACCTCCTCAGTAGGGATATGCGAAGAAAAGAATTTGACTTTTTGTCTTATAGGTTTGATGATAACTGCATGGGGCTTACATGTATGTCAAAATGGCTGCTGAGAGAAAAACAGACTGTAAGACTCTGGTTAAGTTAATGAATTAGTAAATGTGTGGTTGAACAGCTTCTTCTTGTGTTCAGAGTTTTAGATCAGAAATTTCAAAGCCACCTTAAACTCCATAGATGCAGTAAACATTTGTAAATATAACTATAGTTTGACTAAAGTGGAATTTCACAAAACGTCATTTAGAAATCAATTAAAAATGTATCTGGAATTTCCTCCAGGCATTTTCCTAGTTAAGTCATTTTAAGTGATTCTATTCGTCATGCTTTGGTTTTCCGAATTCACGACATAAAAGTCCCGATTGTGTAAGAACATGACATCTTGATGTCCATGTGTTATTGATCATACAGTTTGAGCTCTTTGTTTGCAGATAACTGGCCTGTGTGTGTTGTTCATATTGTGTGTACGTATGTGTGTTTACTTTGAACTGATTTTGTTCAGCTGAGTTTTTGCCAAAGCATCCCGCAATGGAAATTCCAGCTCTTATTGAACGCATTCCTCTCTTCTCAGCTCATGTTTCTTTGGCTGTATCACTCACTCAGGCCTCATTTCATAACAGGAGACACGATTTAATTATGTGCATGAAGGACCTGTCTCTGCACTCACGTGTATAATATGTACTCATGTTTTTTGCATGTGTGTGTGATTTACTTAAAAGACAGAGATAAGGGCTTTTTTCTCTCCTAAATACCGTTGAATTCTGATTGGTCAGTTGGTGTTTTTTTTATTTTTATATTTTTATTATGCTTATATACTTGCACAGGTTTTCTGTGAGAAGACGTTGATTTAACAATTTCTAAAGGAGAGTCCAGTTTTAAGACATAGGAAAATATTTAGTAAGGAGAATTTTGTGGCACAATGATAAGCTTATCTTACTTGAATGAAAACCATTTTATAGCTACTGCAACATAACCGATACCAGGAATTAACCTGTTTTGTGGTTGTTCGACAACAATAAATATAATTTTATATGGAAATTATAATAATTATATAATAATTCCGTGTTGTTATTTATCGAAGGAAAATTCTCAGCTGTGGCAAATCACTGTAGTGAAAGTGATTCAAATTTAGGAAATGTTTCTACGGGACAATAATCGGTCATTTTTTATTTTTATTTTATTTATTTATTTTTTGCATGAATTTGCATTTGTTGCTAGCTCCTGTCCTGTCTTTGAGTTTTTTAAGAAAGGTTTAGTGGTGAATGTTTAGTGGAAGAATGAAAGCCGTGTTAGTAAAATGAGCTTAAACATGGTTGATCTCCTGCTGGGATAGATTCTATAGACACTATTCAAAACAGTCACATCATTGGTTTAATTAAATAGACATTTACTGACATTTATAAACTCAAGGTTCCGTCTATGGGATCTATTATTCTCTAACCTTCCTGTGCGTGGTACTAGAAGATGCACTCTTTAGTGATTTGAAACCTTTCAAACTCCTAGACCAGTCACTGAGTTCAGCAATTTCATACTCTTTCAGTGTAGTTACTGAATAATTCATAATAGTAACCGACTGCAATTTTCTGCAAGTTTAGGGTTGTAACACTTTGACACACATAATAATGAAATTGACATTTTTCCATTAGTCATGACTTCTTAAAGGCTCTAATTGTCCTGATACTGAATGGTTTTATATTCTAATGTATTCCCAAAGTGCAAATGGTATATTGTAATGTATTATAGAAGAAGGCTGGGATTAAAGCACAGGGTCAGTCGTTATAAAGGTTAAATGTTTTGTTTAGCAGTGGCTCGTGGCTGTCCTGTGATTTAAACTTGCCTTTAACTTCATAACAAATAGGTTTAATGTAATGGAGCAAACTGTATTCCCTTCAAACTCAGTCACTAAAATGGTTTATGTATTATGTAAGTGTGCTTTAGATTTTCAGCTGTAATTTAAGGTTAATATTATGATTTCTTTTGATTTTAAAATATAGACTCCCAGTCAAACGGTTTTGAACACACAGAGTTTAAAACCCATCACTGTTAAACGCTCCATTCTGATTGGTCAGAGGACGTTTGAATGCTTTTCTAATAGCAGCTCTAACAGGTATACTGTATGGCCAAAAAGGTTTGTGCTCCCAAGACTTAAACACCCACATGTGCTTGATGAATATCCCATTCCAGATTTATTTCCCCATTTGCTGTTATTATAACCGCCACTCTTCAGTGTAGACTTTACACTAGGTTTTTGGATTTATTCTTTGTTTTGTCCACAAGAGTATTAGTGAAGTAAGGCATCGATGTTGGGGTGCAGTCAGTGTTCCAGTGGGGTTGAGGTCAGGGTTCTGTACAAGACACTCGAGTTCTTCCATCCCAGACCATGTCTTCACGGACCTTGCTTTGTCAAGCAAGAACATGTTTGGGAACCTTCCTCCAGTGGAGGAACATCTTAATGTGGTGAAGAACCACATATGAGTCTGATGGTCAGGTCTCCAGAAACTTTCATCCTTCAAACCTATAGTGTTTTTAGAGGTGTAGTATTTATGACAGATTAAAAACAACACACTTTTAACTTGTTTACTGTCTTTGAGCTGACATGCCTATAAATTTAGGTCTCTAAACTCGGCAGTTCTGAGTCTGTGACAGAGAGAGAACAGAGAAACTTCCCAAAGTAACACTGTTATAATTTAGTCTATAATCTCAGTGTTAGGATCATTTTGCTTCTTTCTACATGCAGGAAGTGAAGTTAAATATACAATCAGGCAAGCTAAAAGGAAAGTTTTTCCGTTATTGTTCTTTATTCTTTATCATTTTTATTCTGAATTTCTATATTTCTGTAAACCTGCAGAGTCCATTGTTAAAAGCACTGTAGAAATAAAATTGAATTGAATTAAAAGGAGCAAAGGGAGTGGGTTTGATTTGATCAGCAAATCAATTCTTTTCTCCTTTTGCAGTCCTCTTCCAAGCTCTAACTTCATTATATAATTATTTACAGTGCTAGAAATGTGACTATGCAGAGATCTCGGTTTATTGGCATGGTGATCTCATGGACGTCTGTGCACAAGTGTGCACAAGTGTGAGAGGCAATTGGAATGACAGTAATGTGGGCAGATGCCCCATTGCACACCAGGTCATTGCTGATGATGGACCAGGCAGCTGGGAAGTGCTTAGAGATACCACACACAGACCAGTTAAACCACTGCAAGCTAACTTTAGACACAAAGAGATCTAATAATGCATGTTGACCACATTCTCATTTATACCACAGTGCTGGGTAAGTGGTGAGATGGTGGCATGAAAAGACACCAGTGTCAGTGCTACATAAATAATGATTTTAAAGTTTTCCTTTCTTCAGGAGAGAGAGGTCTATTTGGTTTCTTGTAGTTATAAATTGATAGAAAGCATGATCTTCTGTGATAAATAAAAAATAATGCTAAAGTTGCCAAAATAATCAATTTCAGGCAACTGGAAGTCAGACCGTGCTTTACAACAACAATTATTATTATTATTATTATTATTATTATTATTATTATTAGAAGTTTAATCTATTTATTTATTTATTTATTTATTTATTTACTTACTTACTTACTTACTTACTTACTTACTTACTTACTTACTTACCTACTTACATACACCCTGTGCTAACAACTTTTACCTATGCTAACACCAGTTCTGGATCAATTTCCAGTTTACATTTCACTACATTATTGCACATTAATGTAGTCTATAAATACTAAAAGAATAAGAACTTTGTCAGAGCTGAAGAACAAATGAAAAAGAGTACCTGCTCTTTCCTGAGCTATATAAACTCTTTTAATTACTATTTTACTTCAGTTTGTTGTTCATTTATTCATCTTAAAGAATATATTATTCACTTACTGCTATCTGAAACTAGACTGGAAAGGAAATGGATGTAGTTAGGTCGATCTATTTAAAAGAATCATCTAGCACATGGTACTGGAAAGTTGGAAAACAAAAAAGTATAGGTCACAGTAAGGTATTGACAGATTCCTCTCTACTTTAGTCATCTACAGCAAAATCACTAAACTTTAAACTACCCTTAATAACTAGACACATGCACGCTTCATGCTGGTGTGTGAACCTCTGTGTGCAGATGTGAGGCTAGGTCTGATTTACTGACTTGTTTTGGACACTTTGCAGAGGATTACATAACGTCTGGGTTCTTTGCTTTGTGGTTAAGAAAGTAAGTCTATAAACATATTTATTCACAGGTAATTCATGTGTCATGATGGCGAGAGAAACCGTCGATGTATGAATGCGATGAGACACATGATGTCCGAATGAGATCTACATTTTCTACTGAGGATGTCTATAAACCATTTAAACTAGACAAATTATTTCTGCCAGTGTAGCGCATTAGTACAGCCAGCTGGCAGCCTTAAATGCCGAAAGTGAGTTTTTGTGAGTAGATTTATTTTTTTTTTGGATGGAGGCCCAGTGTGAATATTTAAAATGGCTGTTGAAACGCTTGTGACAGGCCATCGCTGATCATCAACAGTTCTTTTGTATGGGGACGGCTGTATTGTTTACTCTTTCTTTGTGTCTAGGTATGAATGTGTCTCACACACAATGACAATGATGACACTGATGGTTCAGACAGGATTGGTGTCAAGGGGTGATTTTGAAATGGAGAGCCAGGTGGACCTTCACGTATTTAGCAACATAATGAATGACAGGTCAAAGGTTGTGTTTTTAATGTCAGGATCCGTGACAGACAAGTTAGCACTAATATCTGCAAAAGTTCACATCTAACTTATAACATGCCTGTAGGAATTTCATTCTGTAGGTACTGTAGAGTTTGTTTATTTATTTTGTTTGTTTGTTTGTTTGTTTTTTATTTGTTATTTAAACCAGTAGAGAATATTTAAAAGTTCTCCTAGCTGGAAAACTAAAGGGTGGTGGTGGGGATTGGAAGGTTATGAGTTCAAGTCCCAGGACCACCAAGCTGCAAGCCAAGGAGGCCCTTGACATTGAGAGTTTTAGCCTTATTGTGAATTCAGCACTGAGGCCCTGATTGACAGAGTTAGCAAAAGTTATCACAATGCAGCTTATCACATGCAAAACAGGGGAAGGAAACTGGATGAGTTAATTGTTCTAGATAGCTGTAACATGTTCAGATAAACTTCCAGAAAGGTAAACTGACATGTTCCATACAGTACATATGCAGAGGTGCCAACATTTTACAATTTGTCCATAGAATTTCTTTAGAATCTTGCACTGGCAATACAGATAAACTCCACAGTATAAAATTCCCTTGGATAAAATGAGACAATTCACTAAAGGGGAAATGATGTGGGGTGTGAAAGATACTCATTTGCTTCAGAAAAGGCATGACCGTGACAAGTTTAGACGAGGTGTGATTGTGGAGAAATTGAGGGAGATCTTGGGTCTTATCAAGTTGGACTCATATACATCTGTGCACACTCTGTAAAGATGGGCTTCAAAACAACACACGGTGCCATCTTGTCCATCCTTATATTTAATCAATGGAACCATTTTATCTAGATGAACTTTAGCCTGTGAATTCATGAGCCGACGAAATCCACGAAAGCAGGATGGATTTTAATCTGGTGGTCACACTGGACTTTTGTCCTACCATTTTTTTTTTACTATTGCTGCACATCTGGTTAAAAAGCATCTGATATAAGCTAGGTTTTTTTTTTTTGTGGTAAAAATTTGTTTTTAGTTTTATTTCTGGATATTCTGCATAAATTAAAACCTATTCATAAGTTCTTTCTAAGTGGTATTGTTATCCAAAGTTACAACATACGCCAAAAATAAAATCCAACCAAAACCTTTCCTTTGTATTAATTTGTGCACAAAATATTGCAGTTGAATGAAACTGCTGTGAGACTGTAAATAAGACTAATCGGCTAAACTAATCTGTGTACATTGACATCATTCTGTATTTTATACAAACTGTTTGTGTATTTTTGCAGGTGCTATCAACAGCTTTTATACCTTTTCAGTTTATTACATAAATTATAAATCTTTGATGAAACAGACATACATTTCCATCCCTAATGGCAAATCCAAAAGGAATAAAAACACGTCATGTGTTTTATCCATCGAGTACTGTGGTTTTCGTTCAATAAGGGAACTAATTGGTTCTAAAAGTGCAGCCATTGCATTGTCCTACTGATCAAATGGCACATAATTTCCCCTCCAATCCATCAGTTTCTTTTAACTCCCATGCTTATATAACTCCACTTTCCACACACTAAGAGAAGTAAAATGATCAGACCACTGAGATTATAGGCTAGACTATAACAGAGTTTCTTTGGAAAGTTTTCCAGTTCCTCTTTTTTAATGGATTATATATTCAGTTAGTTTCCTTTCTCTCATAAAGTCACTAATGTTGAGTTTAGATGAAAGGAGTCTATAATCTACGTTGCCAGATTTTCCAGCCTACTCCTCAAGACATTACCTCCGATTGTCCAGTGTCATTCAGTTCTTATTCCTCAAACTGTCCCTCAACCTTAATCACTGGGAAAGGACTGACTTTTTAACATAAACCAAATCAACACAATCTGTACTATCATGTGCCTCTCTATGAATACACAGAACGTTCTCAAGCATGTGTCTTCATTCTGGCTTTGTGTTTTAAAAGCTGACTTTATTGTACATAAATTAAGCCCAATGAAGTTAGATAAGAAGTAAAACATCATGGAGTCTGTGTTATTGAAGGACAATAAACATTGATGGGATGGCGTGAAGTCGAATATTTATCAGTGACGTCATAATACAAAGAATTTTATTCCTTTTATTTCACAGCAATTTGGTAAATATTAACATGTAATTCACTGGAATAGGTTATATAAGATCTTGTTTCATTTAATTTAATGAGGGATATTTGTTTAAAAAAAAACTCTGTTTGTCAAAATATTTCTCTTTACTTTGGGCCATGACCGAAAGGACAAGATCCCGGATACAGGCGGCCGAAATGAGTTTCCTCCGTAGGGTGGCTGGGCGCTCCCTTAGAGATAGGTGAGGAGCTCGGTCACTTGGGAGGAGCTCAGAGTAGAACCGCTGCTCCTCCTCATGAGTCATGAGCTGCTCCTCCTCAGGAGTCAGCTGAGGTGGCTCGGGCATCTGTTCCGGATGCCTCTGGGCGTCCCTGCTTAGTCTGCTGCCACCGCGACCCGGCCCCGGATAAGCGGTAGAAGATGGACGGACGGATGGATGGATGGATGGATGGATGTCTCTTTAGTAATTATGCAGCTGTTCATTTTCAGCTGTTCAGTATTTTTTCTGTACTGAGAGTAAAACCTGTGGTTAAGAAGGTGTAGACTGTAAATCTGGACTTGAGTGGTCTTCAGAGATCAATGTGTTAATGCCAGAAATATTGATGAAATATATATTAAATGCTCATACGGACTTCCAATACACAGGAAAGTGAATAAGTGTTATAGCATGTACAAGCAGCCATGTTCAGTAATGATGCTCTCAGTCAAAACATTGCACACGTCCTCCCAAACAGTCGCTTATTGTTTCAAGCAGATTACAGCACAGTGCTGTAGATGTGAAGGGTAATTTAGAGCAACTGATGTGAACCTCAGTGCCCGCAGTGAGAGGGCAGACTTCAGAGAGACCGAGCTGGCACACGCTTGTTTGTCAGATTTATGTTTAGTCTGCCCTGTTTTCCCTTATTCTCATCTTTTTAAGCCAGACACTGTTACGTCTGTTATGTCGGACGACGCATGAGCACATTGGCAAAACTATTAGAACCGTATGTCTGCGTTTACAGCTTTTCAGACAAAGAAGGCTTTCACTGTGACGTGAGCTCTCGGCTCTGCCACCTCTGCAAACCAGACGATCATTTGCGCCGTAAACCGAAGTCAACAGGGCGTTTGGGGGCTCCGACATGCTTTTTGGGATGTGTCCAGAGTCTGAAGGTTCTCACAGCTGCCCCTGAAACCCTGTAATACAATATTGAGTCAGGATGTAACTCTAGATTAATATACGGAAAATCAGACCATTATGAAAAGCCACCGGTTTACTGCAGGATTATTAAAATACTTGCTTCAATAAGTTACTTTACATTATATATTGTTTGGCTTGCAATGAAACCATAAACATTGTAAGAGCTTTGTGTATTGTAATAAACCCATAGTGAAGGTAAAACCTTCTACAGCACTTAGTTTTCTCATTCTTTTTACTTGTTTCAGTGATGCTGACTAATGAGATCATTTGTCCAATAATGTTAACAAAATTATAGATTGAAAGTAATTATTTGCAAACGAATGATCAAATAAACCTAAAAAATCAACCAATAGAATATCCTTAATATTCTCAAACCACAAGCATTAACCAATTTTTGTGTGTTCGCTAATTATATGCTAAAACTCAGCCCTGTTACTTTTAGTCCTATTCCTAAATGCAGCGTGCCAGCTATGAAACATTGTTTGAGATAACATATTTAATGGCACCCATTCATGGTATCACCTTGTCAAAGTACACTTGATTTATACGATCTTTAGATAACAAAGATTTGCATTTTTTCTACATTGGGACAGAAACAAAAACTTCTGCTGGTGTCCAAATGAGGCCTTTCAGATCCAAATCTGTGCAGCTGTAAAACAAAGCTAGACTTGAGGCCAAGCACGCTGGTCCTGGGAACTTCTGGGAAGTGAGAGAGCGGCACAGAGGGAGCGCGTAATGACCGGTGTCAGGAGCTCTACTCGGTCATTCGATTCAAAGTGCCAGTGCTCTGGGGCCTATTAGAAGTCTGTCCTTGCTTTAACACAGCGCTCCAGCAGACGGAAACCAAACAGCCGACTGGAGAAGAAAGAAAAAAAGCCTCTTTTCATGTCTGCCCGTAAGCCTTAATCATATCCAGCCGCTCATGCAGTTCAAACACAGCTGCTAGAAACATTAAGCTTTGGCAAATTTTAGCTCAGCACCACTTCAATACTGCATCGCTTTAGAACAGAATATGTTAGCAAGCCTCAGTGTGTGTGTGTGTGTGTGTGTGTGTGTGTGTGTGTGTGTGTGTGTGTGTGTGTGTGTGTGTGTGTGTGTGTGTGTGTGTGTGTGCATGCAATCATCATTTCTGTTGGCATTGCATGGGAAACATGAACTAATTAAGGATGTGGTGTTTGTACAGCCAGTGATGGAGGAGTAAAGCAAACTGAGGAAAGGAAGAAAAAAAAGCAGTCATCAGCACATCGTCAAGCGGATCATCAAGCGGGCAGCCTGCCAATCCCACAGTCGTGTCTGTGGAGTGTGTATGTATGTATGCGCTTTACTTTATATAGTGATATAGCAGTAACTACCGAGTTTGAGTTAATTAAGG
Organism: Tachysurus fulvidraco; assembly: GCF_022655615.1. Taxonomy (NCBI): domain Eukaryota; kingdom Metazoa; phylum Chordata; class Actinopteri; order Siluriformes; family Bagridae; genus Tachysurus; species Tachysurus fulvidraco. Next base: position 14,272,171 of record NC_062536.1, read on the forward strand.
GCTGCACAGTATTTGCAGTAAATGTGAACACACTTGAGCGATGTCTAATCCAAACAAAGAACAAATTCCTCACTCGCATGGTCATAATTAGCACAGTCATTAGTTTTAACCATGACTCTGCAGGAGGTTATATCCCTCATTTCTTTCTCTTTTTGGCAGACTGTCAGCAGGAAGCTTCCAGAGGTTAATTTTATGACTGTACAATGCTACAGTAGTGCTGAGTTCCAACATACAGCCAGAGAGAGAGTGAGAGCGGAATAGAAATGGAACAAGAGCAACATCAGCATGTTGATTTTTCCACATGTCACACAGGACAGTAGGCTGAGACTCAGACACCCAAGCTGAGCTTTGCGTGTACTAATGGAAAGATTTAAATGCTGGAGCATGTGTCTGTAAAGGCACCAAGGAGAAATCTATGCTTTACATTATATATCATAATCCATCTTTATGTCTCTCTGTCCCTTTTACCTGGGATGCCACTGCTTCACTTTAAACAATACAAAGGTGGAGAATAGAGATAAGATTTAGGCCGGTTTACCCCTACTGAACACTGAATAGAGAGAGACTGATAGACATCGAGGTAGTGATAACAGGAATAATGGAGCTCTGTGTTATCTGCATTAGTCTGTACAGATGATTTAACATATACAAAGCTAAACAAGCCCAAACAATAGACATTTCAGTCACCTACCAGAACCAAATGGTCTCCAAAGTTAGTCTCCTTTCATTATATTGAGTATATAATATATGTTATGCATTACACTGCTGCAGCATTACTGGCTGATTAGATAACTTCATAAATGTGCAGTATACAGCTGTTAGTAATATAGTGGGCATGAGTGTATACAGTATTAAAAAGCATTAACGGTT